>NW_027441507.1:0-230000 GCF_964195595.1 Calonectris borealis | reverse complement strand
GGAGCCAGTAATGCACATGCTTTCTTTTAACCTGTCAATAGCTACATTTATCTATAGGTATTGACAACTCTCCCTCTAATGACTAATTCTCATTTAAATTATCACATACAAACATTATTGCCGTAATAGTCCTCAAGCAAGAGCTGTCAATGCCTGTAACAATTCCCCACCACCACCACCACCACCACCCTCCAATTGGCAATTTTGGTTAATAGGTACTTTCATTTGTTATTTCAGTTTTTACTGTGATTCCAATAGGGATACATTACTGCCTGTATTTTGTTTTTATAATTTTCAATTTAAAATTGGTCCATTGCTAATTCCAGTAGATTTTCCCATATTATTTTTTACATTTCAATTCTACAATATACTTGTACTACAGAGACAAAAATTACTCTCAGGTTGATCAAATACTTGCTACAATTACATTTATTCACTTCTCACTCTTTGAAATTCACTCTTTGAAATGCATTTGACCTCTAAAAATTCATCATTACCTTTACAGTCGGCGCAAGTATTTAGTGCCTGTGATTCTATACCTAGTAGTCTTTTCCACGTTTCTCCCTCCCATTACATTCTCAGTCTATTGCTTTACATATCTGTTTGCCTCTTCGAGGTGACATCGTCTCCACAATTGGGATTCCTAGGCAGAAAGTGACCGAGCTCCGCTCATCTCAATGGGCCCCCTACTTCTGTGCTTGCGCACAAAAATAAAAAAAAAAAAAAATCATAAAGTGTCATTACATCAGAAACTACAAAGCCCCTCAAAAGAATTTACAATCCTAACCGTAAACAATAAAGTTTAGCCCACCTGCTTCACAAGCTGGTCCTCTTCAACACTGACAACCTGCTCCAAATTCCCCACACCCTTCAACTGCAAGATCATCAATCATCTTCCCATGACCATTCGCTACACAACATACCTCCCTGCAATGACAGGCAAATGCCACATTCCAGGACAGCGCTCCCCAGGAATGGTGTTCCCAGAGGCCTTGAAAAAACCACCCTCTCTGCAAAAACTTCAGCCCGAGCCCAACCTCCACCCAAACATTGGCAATCAACTCCCTTACAGAGTTGCTGGGACCGGGGCAGGGGGGGAACACAACACACACACCCAACATACACACCCCTAGACGGGGGGGCAGGAGGGGTGGTGTGGAAATCCCTTGTCTAGGTTTTAATATAATTTTTTTTGTAACTCTCTGAACACAAAAAAACCACTCAACTCCACACACAACCTGCAAAGAAACATAAAAAAACACCACATAATGAAACAAGGTTATATACATTCAAAACACACCGCTCATTCAGCTACCACACAAGCTACCCCTCACTCTCGCCGATCCATTCTGCGACCAGCCTGCCACAATGGGACATCACCCCGTGTCTGCGCCGCTCCCCAGGAACAGCATTCCCAGAGGCCTCAAAAATCACCCTGCCTGCAAAAACCCCGGCCCAAGCCTGACATCTGCCCAGACATTGGCGATGAACGTCACCTTGCAGAGCGGCCGGGACCAGGGGAAAAAAAAACCCAGCGGGGGGGGGGGGGGGGGGGGGGGAAGAAAAATCCCCCAGCCAGGGTTTTTTTTTTATTATAATTTAAAAAAAAAAATACTACTCTCAACATTAAATACAACCTGCGATAAAATACTTCACACATACAAGATTAGGCACATTGAAAAACTAACACTCATTCAACAACCACTTGCTTCACCCCTCACTCAAAACACCATTGTTTCACCACCCACCTGCCACGATGGCATATTGCCCCCATTCTAGACCCATCCCCGGAACTGTCTCGCCACACACTTCAAAGCAACGTTGCCGTTCCATGCAACTCCAAAGTTTCAGCCTTCTTAACAGCAAGCCGAGGAAGACGCTTCGCTACATTCACCGGGCCTGCTCCTTCTTCACTTCAATTTGGACGCTCTGGCAAGATGCGCTCGAGAATTTTCTCCACGGATCCAAATCACCCTGGGGCACCTGCAAAAAACTACAAAAGGGACTGTACACCCTGCTTAGCAATACCTACTGGCTATACAAAAAAACATCCCAGACAACCTCCATCCAAACAGCCTGTGCTAATCAAAGCATGTAAAGCAAGTCACCTGGATGCTGACCGATAGCTTGACATGACTAAAAGCCTGTCTTGTTTTGCATATGCCTTCTAACTGCAGATGGAAAAAAAACCACACCAGATATTAAGCCCTACATAGACAAGTTAAGGCAAGTTCAAGATACAGTCCACTCGACTACCTTGCAAACTGCCACTCCCAAGAGGCCAGAGTGCAGCCTCTAGCACCCACAAAACACAACGAAAGTAACTGTGGCCGCTCTCTAGAGCTACTTGCCCAGAGATGGACTGTACAGTCTTTGCCTAAAGAATCTGGCCAGATCAACATATAACCATATCACCATAAAGCTATAATATATTTATTATTGCTACGCTCCCAGGCAGCGCAGCTCCAACCCTGACACACAGACAGAGACTGCACGCAGACGCCACAATGTGATCGTGAGACACGAGAAGACCACAAGCGAGAATGACTGCCGTAGGGAAGATGCCTCCAGCACAGAAGCCCTAAGGTGCCACAATGGCACAAATGCTCTATAGCGCCCCAGGAAAGAGAGTCAACTGCCACAGCCCATGAGAGAAAACTACCATCAAACCCAGAACGATGGATGCATGAGAAGCTGGGCTTTAAGACCGTTAAGGACACGGGGGTGAAACCTCTAAAGACAACTGTGGAAACAGAACTCCTGAGAGCAGAGCTGCTGGCACCACCTGGCTCACCGCCGCAAGAGATACCCCTCAGAAACATCTATGATGCAACGCTGACCAGGCATGTCCGTGCTTGAAGCTACAACGGCAAGATAAGAAGGGCTCAACAGGCACTATGCTGATGAGACAATGCATTTGAGACCCTGGGGAGGGCTACCGAGGCGCCTGCTGATCTTAAAGAGCTATGGAGACATCAAGGCCTGAGAAAACTACGGTAGAAGACACAGAAGAGAGTCCTCAGAAACTACACAACACCACAGACGCAGGCTGGAACTGCCAAGCCCGGCACACACCAGCATCATGCTGAAGAATAACCCGCTCCCTTTACACCTTCCCAAAAGGGACTGTTGCTGGACAGTTCTCTCCCCTACGCTAACTTCATAACTCCTTCCTGCAATTCCCAACCTTGTTCCCTCCCCAGCCCTGGTCCCTCAACTTAGTTTTCAGAGGGCCAGGGATCTCAATCCATCTTAAAAAAAAAAAAAGAAAACAAACCCAAAACACTAACTAGGATGTTGCTGCACTCACCTGGTTCCTCTTTATATGCAAAAAAAAAGCCACACCCACACCAAAAAAAACCCCACCAAACCACAAGAGTACTAGTATTCAGCATCACACTAGCCTCCTCCTCAAAAGCACCATAGTGCTCTGCTTACCTGCTCCACACTAATTCCAAAGTCAGATGCTGCAACTGTCACTCGTCGCACCCAAGATGTCAAGAGACACAAAGTTACCGTTGCGCTTGGGCGAAATCACCAGCCCCACGCTCCTCCTCGCCAGCACAGCTCCCGCAAAACCAAAAGGTAAATGGTTAACCGAGATGCCATGTCATACTTGCTTATTAAATGGTGACCCAGCCGACAACCTCCTCACCTTCTCCGACCGCTTCTCAGTGGGCAGCTATGCCCCTCTGAGGCTACCTGCGGCATGTGGAAAAACCCAAACTAAAAGCACAGCCTGCCTGCAGCAATTCTCATCTTCCCCACCTTTACCTTGGCCTTTACCTGCACACCCAGCCCCCATCATTTGGGGCTGCCATGTTGAAGCTTGTGTACCACCTGTAAAGCCCAAACAGCAGGTAAAGCTTATAACTTCACCGACAATACACACCTGAAAAGTAACTGCTACTTCAGCCCACGAGTCATTGCTCAACTTGCCTGAGTCAACTCCCACGCCCATATCCCACTTGCCTCATTGCTTTGCATCTTCGGGAAAAAAAAACCACAACATTATGCAGTCATACAACCAACAAGACTCACCTTCCCTCCAACACCAAAGGCTGACGCGCTTTAATCACAGAATCACAGAATACCAAGTTGCAAGGGACCTCAAGGATCATCCGGTCCAGCCTTTCTTGGCAAAAGCACGGTCTAGACGAGATAGCCCAGCACCCCGTCTGGCCAAATCTTACAAGTGTCCGATGTTGGGGAATCTGCCGCTTCCCTGGGGAGATTATCCCAATGGCTGATTGTTCTCATTGTGAAAAGTTTTCCTTTTGTGTCCAATCGGAATCTCCTCAAGAGTAACTTGTACCCATTACCACTCATCTTTTCCATGTGACTCCTTGTAAAAGGGGAGTCTCCATCATCTCTGTAACCACGATTTACCTACCGGAACATGGTGATGAGGTCTCCCCTAAGCCTTCTTTTCTCAAGACTACACACAATTCTCTCAGCCTTTCCTCATGTATCAGGGTTCCCAGTCTTTTGATCATATTTGTGGCCCTTCTCTGGACCCTCTCCAGCCTGTTCACATCTTTTTTTGTATAATGGGGACCAACACCACACACAGTATTCCAGGTGTGACCTGGTGAGCGCCGAGTAGAGGGGGATGATGACTTCTATATCTCTGCTGGTGATGCCCTTGTTGATGCAATCCAGCATCATCTTGGCCTTCTTTGCTGCAGCAGCACACCATTTGCTCAGATTTAGCTTGTTCTCCACCGGGACCCCCGGGTCCCTTTCCACAGCTGCTCCCCAGCTGGATAGTTCCCAGCCTGTACCGCACTCCTGGATATGCTTTCCTAGGTGCAAGACCTAACTTTTGACTTTGTTGAACTTCATAAGGTTCTCATTAGACCATTCTTCCAGCCTATCCAAGTCTTCCTGCAGAGTGGCTCTCCGCTCCAAAGCGTTCGCTTGCCCACTCAGTTTGGTATCATCATCAAGCTTCATCAGGGTACGCTCGATCCCATCATCCACATCACTTAAGATATTTAACAGTGTTGGGCCCAATATCGATCCCTGGGGGATCCCGCTTGTGACAGGTTGCCAGTTTGAAAAGGAGCTATTTACTACCACCCTCTGGGGGTTGCCTGTCAGCAAGTTCCCCACCCACCAAACAGACCGCTTGTCTAGACTGTAACACATCACTTTCTCTAGGAGGCTGTGGGAAACCATATCAAAAGCCTTGGAGAAATCCAGGACCATGTCCACCGCTCGCCCCACATCAACCAAGCAGGTCACTTTGTTATAGAAGGCAATCAGGTTTGTCAAGCATGATCTGCCCTTGGTGAATCCATGCTGGCTTTTCCCAATCATGTGCTTCATTGGACTTGTGGTACCACACAGGAGGATTCAATCCACAGCTTTCCCAGGGACTGAAGTATGACTGATGGGCCTACAATTTCCTGGATCCTCCTTTATGCCCTTCATGTAGATGGCGTGACATTAGCCTTCTTCCAGTCTTCTGGGCCATCACCCAATCTCCGCAACTTCTCAAAGATTATGGAAAGCAGCCTTACCACAACCTTCTTACGGTGCTACACTCGCCTCCTCTGTCACTCTTTGGTGTATGGCTCCTTCCTAGGTATCTGCAAAAACAATAATATCAAACAAGTCACCCGGTTGCAGAGCAATAGCTTAACAATTCCAAAAGTCTTGTTTCCATTTAAGAATCAATCTGCTTCACTACCCCTGAACAGCCCCTCCCACACGGGTCGGCTCATCCCCATAAAACACCATTGCAAGAGCTGTCCACACAGCCTGCCAACAGCTACTGAGTCCGAGATGACTGTACAACCGTTGCCTCGACGGTCTAGGCATATCAACATATTAACCATAGACTCTTATGGCTATTCCACCTCCCCCTGACTCTACACTCCCAGGCAGGGCTGCTCCAAGCCACACACACATGCACAGACCAACACTATACAGAACACTACAAACAACGCGCCTCAAAGAGGAGAGAAAACTCTCGGCAAGAAGAATGACACCTAAACGGAAGACGCCGTCGGGCAAGAAGACCTGCAGGGCTGTGACATGACGAGGCTCTATGGCAACACCAGAGAAAGAGTAGAACGTCATGACCCATGACAAGAAGCTGCTTTCAAAACTGAGAAGATGTATGCGCAAGAAGCCTGGCCTCTAGACCTAAGAGCGTAAGGATGCAGGGAAACAATCCCAGTCTGCAAAAATAGATGTCTAGAGAGCAGAGCTGCTCACGCAGCCGGGAAGGCTGCCGCAAAAGAGGACCGTCGAGAAACTTCGAGACACGAGACCGATCCACGCTTTCAGCTTGTAACGCAAGAAAAAAAGCGCCCTATTGGCCCTATGCCAATGAGTACAGGCGTTCAAGATCCTAGGGATGGCGCCTGAGGCATGTGCTGTGCTCCTCGAGCGCAAAGAGGACATCGAGACTCGAGGAAGGCCTAGGACACAGAAGACAGACCACACAAACTGCACAACAACAGACACAGGCTGGAACTGCCCTGCCCGGCTCACACTAACATCATGCTGATAAGTAACCTGCTCCCTTTAACTGCCCAAGAGGGACTGTCCCTGGACAGTCCCCTGCCCTACACTGTCTTTAAAACCCCTTCATACAATTGCCAACCCGGTCCCCTCCCTCCCTCGACCGATCTCCAGCACCAGTGCCTCAACTTAGCTTTCAGAGGACCGGGAGTCTGAATCCATCCACTACAGGAAAAACCACAATCAGCCCACTGGGTTAATCCTGCAGTCGCCAGGTTCCTCTTCATCACCTGCAAAAAACAAACACCAATGCATGCACAACAGTGCCGCCAGTCAGCGTCACATCCGTCAACATGGACCTTTCCCACAACGTCCTCCACCTCAGACACACCATTGCATTCCACTCACCTGCTCCACGCCGATTCCAGAGGCGGACGCTGCAGCTGTCATCGCTTGTGATGCCTAGGATACCAAGAGACACAAAGTTATCATTGCACTTGCCAGAAACCCCCAGCCCCATACTCCTCCTCTCTACTACCCAGCTCACCTCAAATGCTCATCCAATTCCAAAGGCAGCCCGCACGGCACCTGCAAAACCACAGAGAAACACTTCAGTTGCCATGTAACACTTTGCTATTAGACGCCAACCCAGCCCACAATCGCCTCACCTTCTCGGACCCCTTCGTCAGCATGCGGCAGAGGCACCCCTTTGAGCCTGCGTGCGACACCTGCAAAAACCCAAGCGTAAAGGCACGTGCTGAGATACTGCCTGAAACTGCAGCCTGCCCACAGTGTTTCCTATCTCCCTCTCCTTTACCTTGGCCGCTCAGCTGAGCGGCCTCCATCAGCTTGGGTTGCCACATTGAAGCTTGCGCACCACCTGTAAGACACAAACAACAAGGCTTGCTTATAACTTCACCAGCAATACAACACCTGAAACATAACCGCTACTTCAGCCCACCAATCACCGGTCACCTTGCCCGAGTCAGCTCCGGTGCCCATATCCCACATTGCTCTTTGCTTTACACCTTCAAATTAAAAGAAAAATAGAAATACCAGAATGTAGTCGTATAGCCACCAGTCACATCTTCCCTCTAATACCACCCACCAACCCACCTTCTTCTAGTGCTCCGCTCGCCTCTTGACCATCGCCCTGCACTGCTCATCCCTCTGCATCTGCAAAAACAATATTGAATGAGTCAGCCGGATGCAGAGCAATAGTTTAATAATTCCAGAGGACTTATTTCCGTGTAGGAATACTATCTAGAATCTAACTATACATCCTATCATTAAACAAAATTTAGAAGTCAAACATTTAGCCCTACACATACAAGCCTTAACACCTTTGAGACTCAATTTCCTTCACTACCCCTGAACAGCCCCTCCCACACGGCTCGGCTCATCCCCATAAAACACCATTGCAAGAGCTGTCCACACAGCCTGCCAACAGCTACTGAGTCCGAGATGACTGTACAACCGTTGCCTCGACGGTCTAGGCATATCAACATATTAGCCATAGACTTTTATGGCTATTCCACCTATCCCTGACTCTACACCCTCGGGCAGGGCAGCTCCTAGCCACACACACATGCACAGACCAACACTACATGGAACCCTACAAACAACATGGCTTAAAGAGGAGAGAAAACTCTTGGCAAGAAGAATGACACCCGGATGGAAGACACCGCTTGGCAAGACGACGCATGGGACTGCGACAGTGATGTGAGGAGGCTCTGTGGCAACCCCAGAAAGAGTAGAACGTCATGGCCCGTGACAAGAAGTTATTCTCAAAACTGAGAGGATGTACAAGCAAGAAGCCTGGCCTCAAGACCTAAGAGCGTAAGGATGCAGGGAAACAATCCCAGTCCACGAAAAGAGACGGCTAGAGAGCAGAGCTGCTCATGCAGCCGGGAAGGATGCCGCAAAAGAGGACCGTCTGGAAACTTCGAGACACGAGACCGATCCACGCTTTCAGCTTGTAACGCAAGGAAAAAGCGCCCTATTGGCGCTATGCCAACGAGTACAGGCATTCAAGATCCTAGAGATGGCGCTGGAGGCTTGTGCTGTGCTCCTCGAGCACAAAGAGGACATTGAGACTTAAGGAAGGCCTAGGACACAGAAGACAGACCACACAAACTACACAACAACAGACACAGGCTGGAACTGCCCTGCCCAGCTCACGCTAACATCATGCTGATAAGTAACCTGCTCCCTTTATCTGCCTAAGGGGGACTGTCCCTGGACAGCCCTTTGCCCTAACTAACTTTAAATGCACCTTCCTGCCGTTGCCAATCTTGTCTCCCTGCCCCCTCCCCAGCCATTGTCCCTCAACTCAGCTTTCAGAGGGCCGGGAGGTCTGAATCCATCCTTGACAAAAAACACATTGGCTAGCTGATATTTTCCTGCAGTCACCAGGTTCCTCTTCAGGATCTGGAAAAAAAAACACCAACCAACACACACACCAGCAGTAAGCATCATGACAGTAGACGCCACTCTCTTCCACAACACCCTCATCCTCACAAGAGCCCTGGCATTGCACTTGCCTGTTCCACGCCGATTCCAGAGTGAGACGCTGCGGCCGCCATTACTTGTGACACCTAAGATACCAAGACACACAAAGTTAACATTGCGTTTGTGAGAAATCACCAGTCCCATGCTCCTCCTCTCTACTCCCCAGCTCACCTCAAATGCTCATCCAATTCCAAAGGCGGCCCACACGGCACCTGCAAAACCACAGAGAAACACTTTGCTGAGTTGCCGTCTAATACTTTAGACGCCAACCTGGCCCACAACTGCCTCACCTTCTCGGACCCCTTCGTCAGCATGTGGCGGCGGCGTCCCTCCAAGCCTGCGTGCGGCACCTGCAGAAACCCAAGCGAAAAGGCACATGCTGAGATACTGCCTGAAACTGCAGCCTGCCCACAGTGTTTCCTATCACCCTCTCATTGACCTTGGCCACTCAGCTGTCCAGCCTCTATCATTTTGGGTTGCAACATTGAGGTTTGTGCACCACCTGTAAGACCCAAAGAACATGGGTTGCTTATAACTTCACCAGCAATACAACACCTGAAGCATAACCGCTCCTTCAGCTCACCAATCACCGCCCACCTTGGCCGAGTCAGCTCCAGTGCCCATATCCCACGGTCCTCCTCCCTTTGCACCTTCAAATAAAAAAAAAATACAGTAGTGTAGTCATATAGCCACCAGTCACATCTTCCTTCTAATACCACCCATCAATCCTCCTTCTTTTAGTGCTCTGCTCATCCCTCTACATCTGCAAAAACAATATTGAATGAGTCAGCCGGATGCAGAGCGATAGCTTAACAATTGCAGAAGACTTGTTTCCATGCAGGAATACTATCTAGAATCCAACTATACTTCCTGCCATTAAACAAATTTTATAACTCAAACATTAAGTCATACCCATGCAAGCCTTAACGCCTTTGAGATTCAATTTCCTTCACTAACCCTGCACAGCACCTCACACATGGCTCAGCTCATCCCCATAAAACGTTATCAAAAGAGCTGTCCATGCAGCCTGCCAACAGCTACTGAGTCTGAGATGACTGTACAGCCTTTGCCTCAACAGTCTAGGCATATCAACATATTAACCATAGACTCTTATGGCTATTCCACCTACCCCCGACTCTACACCCCCAGGCATAGCAGCTCCAAGCCACACACACACACGCACAGACCAACACTACATGGAACCCTACAAAAAATGCACCTCAAAGAGGAGAGAAAACTCTCAGCAAGAAGAATGACACCCAGATAGAAGATACTGTCGGGCAAGACGACCTGTGGGACCATAACGGTGACGTGAGGAGGCTCTGTGGCAACCCCAGAAAAAGGAGTAGAACCTCACGGCCCGTGACAAGAAGATACTCTCAAAACTGAGAGGATGGATGTGCAAGAAGCCTGGCCTCAAGGCCTAAGAACCTAAGGATGCAGGGAAGAAATCCCAGTCCGTGAAAATGGACAGCTGGAGAGCAGAGCTGCTCACGCAGCCAGGAAGGATGCTGCAAAAGATGACCATCCGGAAAGTTTGAGACACGAGACTTATCCACACTTTCAGCTTGTAATGCAAGAAAAGAAGTGCCTATCAGGTGCTATGCTGATGAGTGAAGGCATTCAAGGCCTTAGGGATGGCACCCATGCCCCTCAAGCGCAAAGAGCAATGAGGACATCGAGACCTGAGGAAGGCCTAAGACACAGAAGACAGACCACACAAACTACACAACAGACAGGCTGGAACTGCCCTGCCCAGCATCATAGTGAAGAGTGGCCAGCTCCCTTTATCTGCCCAAAGCAGACTGTTCCTGGACAGCCCCCTGCCCTACACTACCTTTAAAACCCCTTCATGCAATTGCCAACCTTGTCCACTAAGCCTTATCCACTAGCTCCCCCTGATTCCTCTCCAGCACCAGTGCCTCAAAACTTAGCTTTCAGATGGCCAGGAGACGGAATCCATCCTCAACATGGAAAACCAGTCAGCCCACTGTATTAATCTTGCAGTCGCCAGGTTCCTCTTCATCACCTGCAAAAAACAAACACCAATGCATGCACAACAATGCCATCAGTCAGCATCACATCAGTCAACATGGACCTTTCCCCCAACATCCCTCACCTCAGACATGCTGTGGCATTCCGCTCACCTGCTCCACGCTGATTCTAGTATCAGAGGCTGCAGCTGTCATCGCTTGTGGCGCATATGGTACCAAGAGACACGAAAGCACCTGTCCTGTGCTCCTCCTTTCTGCTACTCAGCTCACCTCAAACACTCATCCAGTTCCAAAGGCAGCCCGCTCAGCACCTGCAAGATCAGGGAGAAGCATCATGGAGAAGATTCACAGAGTTGCTATGTAATACTTTGCTATGAGATGCCAACCCGGCCCACAATTGCCTCACCTTCTCAGGCCCCTTGTCAGCACACAGCAGCAGCACCCCTCCAAGTCTGCATGCAGCACCTGCAGAAACCCAAGCAAAAAGGCACATGCTGAGATACTGCCCGAAACTGCAGCCTGCCCACACCAATTCGTGTCTCACACTCCTTTACCTTGACAGCCCTCCCACCTGGCCTCTGTCAGCTTTGGTTGCCACATTGATGTTTGTGCACCACCTGTAGACCCAAACAACATGCATTGCTTATAACTTCACCAGCAATACAACACCTGAAAAATAACCGCTAATTCAGCCCACCAATCACCACTCACCCGCTCGCCTTACCCAAGTCAGCTCCGGTGCCTATATCCCACATTGCTTTTCACTTTGTCCCTTCAAATTAAAAAAAAAAAAAACCACTGTAATGTAATCATATAGCCACCAGTCACATCTTCCCTCTAATACCACACACCAACCCATCTAGTTACAGCACTCTGCTCCGCTCTCCTCTGTCGCCCTGTGGTGCGCAGCTCGTCCCTCTGCATCTGCCAAAAACATAATGATCGAACAAGTCACAGGGTTGCAGAGCAATAGCTTAACAATTCCAGAGGACCTGTTTCCTGTTAAGAACACCATCTAGAATCCAAACAAACATACATCCTGCTGTTAAAAAAAAAAACAAACCCAACCGACAACGTTGAAGCCCCACACATACAACACCTTTGAGATTCAATCTGTTTCACTACCCCTGAACAGCCCCTCCGACACAACCCTGCTCATCCCCATAAAAGCTATTGAAAAAGCTGACCAAGCAGCCTGCCGATGGCTACTTGATCTGAGATGACTGCACAACCTTGGCCTCAACAGTCTAGGCATATCTACATATTAGCCATAGACTCTTGTCGCTATTCCACCTACCCCTGACTCTACACCCACGGGCAGGGCGGCTCCAAGCCAAACGCACACACGCACAGACCGACAGCACACGGAATGCTACAGACAACATGCCTCAAAGGCGAGAGAAAACTCTTGGCAAGAATGACAACACCCGGACAGAAGACGCCATCAGGCGAGACGACCCGCAGGACCATGACGGTGATGTGAGGAGGCTCTATGGCAACCCCAGAGAAAGAGTATAACGTCGTGGCCCGTGACAAAAAGTTGCTCTCAAAACTGATAAGATGTACATGCAAGAAGCCTGGCCTCAAGACCTAAGAGCGTAAGGATGCGGGGAAGAAATCCCAGTTCGCAAAAAAAGTGGATGGCTAGAGAGCAGAGCCGCTCAAGCAGCTGGGTAGGATGCCACAGAAGAGGACCATCGGGAAACTTCCCAGATGGGAGACGAATCCGCGCTTTAAGCTAGTAATGCAAGAAAACAGGCACCTGATTGTCACTATGCTGATGAGTACAGGCGTTCGAGACGCTCAGGATGGTGCCCAGGCACGTGCCGTGCTCCTCGAGCGCAAAGAGTAACATGGACACCAAGACCCGAAGAAGGCCTAAGGCGCAGAAGACAGACCACACAAACTACACAACAACAGACACAGGCTGGAACTGCCCTGCCTGGCCCACGCTAGTGTCATGCTGAAGAGTAGCCGTCTCCCTTTAACTGCCTGAAGCAGACTGTTCCTGGACAGCTCTCTGCCCTACAATGTCCTTAAAACCCCTTCATGCAATTGCCAACCCAGTCCCCTCCCTCACCCAGCGCCAGTGGCCCAACTTAGCTTTCAGACGGCCAGGAGTATCGATCCGTCCTCAACAAGGAAAACCACAATCATCCCACTGGATTAATCCTGCAGTCACCAGGTTCCTCTTCAGTATCTGAAAAAAAAAAACCAAACAAACAAAAATCAATGCATGCACAACAGTGCCGTCAGTCAGCATCACGTCGGCCAACATCAACCTTCCCACAACAGCCGCCACCTCAGATGCGTGTGGCATTCCACTCACCTGCTCTGTGCTGATTCCAGAGTCAGACGATGCGGCTGTAGTCGCTTATGATGCCTAGGGTACCAAAAGACACAAAATTACCGTTGCACTTGCCAGAAATCACCAGCCCCATGCTCCTCCTCTCTATTACCCAGCTCACCTCAAACGCTCAGCCAATTCCAAAGGCAGCCCCCACAGAACCTGCAAAACCAGAGAGAAACACTTTGCTGACTTGCCATATAATACTTTGCTATTAGACGCCAGCCCGGCCCACAACCGCCTCGCCTTCTTGGACCGCTCGTCAGCACACGGTGTCACCCCTCCGAGCCCATGTGCAGCGCCTGCAAAAACACAAGCTAGAAGGCACATGCCGAGATACTGCTGGAAACCGCAGCCCATGCCGATCTCTGTGTCTTCCGCTCCTTTACCTGGACAGCTCGCCCATCCAGCCTCTGTCAGCTTGGGTTGCCACCCTGAGGTTTCTGCACCGCATGCGAGACGCAAACAACACAGATTGCTTATAATTACATCAGGAATAGAACACCTGAAGAATAACTGCTACTTCAGCTCACCAACCGCTGCTCACCTTGCCCAAGTAAGCTCCGGTGCCTATATCCCATGTTGCTCCTCGCTTCGCACCTTCCAATTAAAAAAAAACTTTACTGTAACGTGGTCATATAGCCACCAGTCACATCTTCCTCCTAAAACCACACGCCAACCCACCTCGTTACAGCGCTCCGCTCTTCCATCACCCTTGGGTGTGCAGCTTGTCCCTCTGCATCTGCAAAACCAATATCATCAAACAAGTAACCCGGATGCACAGTGATAGCTTAACAATTCCAGAGGACTTGTTTCCTGTTAGGAATACCATCTAGAATCAAACTACAGCCTGCCATTAAACGAAAGATATAAATCAAACATTAAGCCCTATGCATACAAGCCTTAACACCTTGGAGGTTCCATCTGCTCAACTACCACTATAGCTCACTCTCCCACACAGCTCCAGTCATCCCCTCTGCACCTGCAAAACACTACAGAAATTGCTTTCCTCACCTGCTGCTGACAGCTACTCAGTCAAGATGACTGCACAACCTTTGCCTCGATAGTCTAGGCATATCAACATATTAACCGTAGACTCTTATCGCTGTTCTAACTACCCCTGACTCTACACCCACGGGCAGGGCGGCTCCAAGCCAAACGCACACACACACAGACCGACACTACACGGAACGTTACAAACAACACACCTCAAAGGTAAGAGAAAACTCTCGGCGAGAAGAATGACACCCAGACGGAAGATGTTGTCAGGCAAGACTACCCATCTCACGGTGACGTGAGGAGGCTCTACGGCAACCCCAGAGAAAGAGTAGAACGTCGTGACCCATGACAAGAAGTTACTCTCAAAACTGAGAAGACGTACACACAATAAGCCTGGCTTCGAGACCCAAGAAAGGTAAGGATGGAGGGAAATGATCCCAGTCAGCAAAAATGGACAACTATACAGTAGAGGTGCTCACACAGCCAGGAAGAACACTGCAAAAGATGACCATCTGGAAAAATCCAGGATGCGAGAGCGATCCACGCTTTAAGCTAGGAACGCAAGAAAACAAGCACCCGATCGGCGCTACGGCAGTAAGTACAGGCATTCGAGGCCCTAGGAATAGCGCTCGAGACCTGAGGACGATCTAAGACACAGAAGACAGACCACACAAACTACACAACAGGCTAGAACTGCCCTGCCCGGCACATGCTGGTGTCATGCTGAAGAGTAACCCGCTCCCTTTACCCGCCCAAAGGAGACTGTTCCTGGACAGCCCTTTGCCCTACAGGAAATGTAAATCCCCATTCCTGCAATTGCCAACCTTGGCCCCTGCCCCCTCGCCAGTGCCAGTCCCTCAACTTAGCTTTCAGAGAACTGGGAGGTCTGAATCTATCCTTGACAAAAAACAACTCATCTGGCTGATACTTTCCTGCAGTTACCAGGTTCCTCTTCATCATCTGCAGAAAAGAAATACCCGCAACACCAGCAGTAAGCATCATGACAGTAGACGCCAACCTCTTCCACAACAACCTCATCCTCAGAAGCGCCGTGTTGTTCCGCTCACCTGCTCCACGTTGATGGCAGAGTCCGAGGCTGCGGCCGCTGTTATTTGTGGCACCTAAGATACCAAGAGACAAAATTACCATCGCACTTGTGCGAAATCACCGGTCCTGTGCTCCTCCTCTCTACTGCCCAGCTCACCTCAAATGCTCATCCAGTTCCAAAGGTGGCCTGCACGGCACCTACAAAACCAAAGACAAAAGCTTCATGGAGCTGCCGCAGGATACTTTCCTCTCGGACACCGACTGGGCTGACGCTCGCCTCACCTTCTCAGACCACTTGTCGAGGTGCCGCTTTGCTCCTCGGACGCTATGTGCGTCACCTGCAAAAATCAAAGCAACAAAGCAAATAACGCATGCCTCACTTGACTATCCTGCTTATCCTAGACCCGTTACTTAACTGCAAGAATAACTCAAACCACCCACTGACATACAAAAATTACAGTTACTGCCAGATGACTCAAATATAAATAAAGACCTATTGGCCAAATGGCTAAAGAAGTACGGATAGCAAATGACCGTGGCTGGTGTAAGACAGACTCTTCCTTTATGGATAAATAACTCTGTGAGCTACAGCATGGAGAACCCCTCAGTAGACAGCATGCTCAAATGAGAACACTGACATATACGGGACAGTAGATTGGGCTGCCAGAAGCTACTTGCAGACAGAATGCTACTACTAGATAACATTCCACTATAAAGTCTTAAACCAAAACTGCATAGTAGTTACAGGAGAGCTGAGTGCAGACAGATGCCAAATATGACTTGATGGTCACAAAATCTAATGAAGACAGGCACCAAAAGTCTAATAGAGACCGCTCAGAGCCAAATGCTTGATGAGAGATGCTTCTTGCAAAAATATGAGCTCGATGAGGAAAAGCCAAAGGTGATGCGGACCAAGCTATTAAAATCTCAATACAGAAGTACGCATTACTTCAGGTGGCGGGATGGTTCTGCCAGGTTGGTCTGACCCAAGCACTGGGTTCTAACACCTGTCCAGTGGTATACGTGATATCTCACAGCCTCCCATCTAATAGACAGCTCCCCAGTCCAGGACCCTGTTATACATGTCCCAGCCCCCCTCAGCCCCATGATGAAAATCAAACAGTGAAAATAAGGACTCTGCTTCATCACCTTGGCCTCCGAAAAAAGCTTGCTTCCTCTGCTGATGGTCGACACCAATATCCTCGAGCTGTTCCTTGAATGTGGGCTGTACTGCCTTGGGTGCCTGTACTGCCAAAGGAAGTGACTTGCGGAAACCGGACTGCACAATCTATGAGATTGTAAAGTAGGTATGTTTATTCAGCGCTGGGCGGCACGGGGGGTAGTCCCACCAAAATCGTGCGCGCCTCAATGCGGCACTCACCATAAATATATACAGTAAAATATTACATATTCATAAAGTTTTGTAATATGCCTATACATATGCATGACCTGTCCCCGCTTTGTATTAAAATGAGTTCCAAGAAGTCATTTCCATAGACCCCTCCCATCTGCGCTTGCGCATTGCCTCCTAGTGGTGGTCGTCAGGGGTCGTGGGGATGAAGGCTGATAGTTCCTCTTCGTCACCGCTAGTAACCTTTTGTTCTTGCGCAGGCTCAGTTGTCTTCTTACTTTTGTCCATACCGCAGGGTCAGTTTTAGCTGGCTTCTTGAGACAAGTTTTTAGTCTTTATCGGGAGCTGTCCTTGTGAGGCGCCTCAGTTAATTTACACCATAGCTAAGTCGGCCTTATCAGGCTGAGCCGGCCTTGTGAGGAACAAAGTATCAAACCCCTACCTACTGATTCAATCTTCTAACTACTATTAATCATTCAACTACTAAAATTCCTTAATCCCTTGTCTCAGTCCCCCCTTTTCTAAAAAGTTAGTAAATTCTTTTACTCTATACTAAACCCTATACTAATTTTCTTTATATTATCCCATTCTTCTCCAGGTCCTTTATAAGATTTCTGCCTGTTTCAATTTGTTGTCGGTGCTGATAGTCATACCTCAAGTGCCTTATTTGTTTTATCATTCGCCAATTTAAAACATACAGTATTGCAGATAAAGCAATACTAATAAAAACTAGAATTAGGAGAAAAACAATAGGGTGACATAAGGTATTAAGAATACCTGTAGCAGTGGGCGACCATCCAAACCCCTGCTTCGAGTCCCAACCACATATTTCTCAACCTTCCTGAGTTGTTTCCCCAATGCAACCATGTAGGAGGTCATGATTTCATCCCCGACTTGTGTGGGCATCCCTTTCTGTATTCTATAAGGTCGTCCACACAAGATTTCAAAAGGGCTCAGTCCTTCCTTTGCTCTTGGCCTAGTTCGTATGCGCAAAAGAGCCAAAGGAAGAGACTGAGGCCAGGCCAAGTTAGTTTCCTATCCCAATTTCACAATCTGCTGTTTAATTAAGTGGTTCATTTTTCTACTTGGCCACTCGACTGAGGGCGATATGGGGTATGAAGCTGCCAATCTATGCCCAAATAGCGGCTAATTTGTTGTACTACTTTGGAGATGAAATGTGGTCCTCTGTCAGAAGATATGGTTGCTGGAACCCCAAAACGTGGTATTATTTCTTGTATTAATGTTCTAGTTACCTCCCGAGCCTTGGCTGTCCTGGTAGGGAATGCCTCTGGCCAACCTGAAAAGGTGTCAGTTAATACCAATAAATATCGATACCCCCCTTTTCTTGGGAGTTCTGAAAAATCGATCTGCCACTGTTGCCCAGGCCCATTACCTTTACCAATTTGGCCCATTTCTGGTTTGGGGGTATTCTTGGGATTTGTCTGGAGGCAGAGATCACTTGCCTTACAGTAGGGCCTCCGCTTTCTGTGCCGAGGTATTTAGGGGCAAAGGCCTTAATTCTATTATCTCTTGACGAGTGGTAATAGCGTATCCCGCGTATCTTTTACCACTCAGGACATAGCTGCTTCCATCTGTGAACCAGTTTTCTCCGTCTTCTATGGGGCTGTCTTTCAAATCTGGTCGGCTTGCGTATGTTGCTTCAATGGTTTCTAAGCAGTCACGATGCACTGGTTCTCTTGTGTTTCCCTCTAGGAAGGAAGCTGGGTTGGCAATGTTAGTGACTGTTATTTCTACATCATCCTGTTCTACCAATATAGCCTGATATCTTAGAAATCTTTGTTGAGAAAGCCAATGTCCACCCTTCGCTTCCAGTACTGCAGATACTGTATGGGACATCAGCACAGTCATTTTCTGACCCAGAGTGAATTTTTGGGCTTCTTGTATGTTTAGTATTACAGCTGCGACTGCCCGCAAGCATCCAGGCCAGCCCTTCGCAGTTGTATCCCACTGTTTGGAAAAGTAGGCAACTGCTCGTCGATCGGGACCCAAATTCTGTGCTAGTATCCCCACTGCAACCCCTTGTTTTTCCTGGGAAAAGAGGAGAAATGGCTTACTCACATCTGGGAGCCCCAAAGCTGGAGCTGACATCAAGGCTTTCTTTAGTTTCTCAAAGGCTCGTACGGCCTGGTTGTTCCATTCAAGGTGTCCCTGGCTGGTAGTTATTAGGGCATATAATGGTTTAACAAGCAGTCCATAATTATAAATCCACAGCTGACACCACCCAGTCATTCCCAAGAAAGTCCGTAACTCTTTCACTGTTCGAGGTCTCTGGGTTTGGCAGATTGCCTCTTTGCGGGCTTGTCCCAAAGTTCTTTCCCCAGCACTGATTTCATAGCCTAAATAAATCACTTTGCGCTGTATTACTTGGGCTTTCTTCTTAGACACCCGGTACCCTTGGAGCCCCAAGAAATTTAATAGACTCACCGTCCAGGTGACACAATCGTTCTCTGTTTCGGTGGCAATCAGGATATCATCCACATATTGTAGCAGTTTTCCCTTTTCAGACGGGATTTCCCATGATTCCAAGTCCTTTGCAAGCTGATTGCCAAAAATGGTAGGGCTATTTTTGAATCCTTGTGGCAACACCGTCCAGGTGAGTTGAGTCTTGCGACCAGTTTTGGGGTTTTCCCATTCGAATGCAAACAATCTTTGGCTGGCTTCATGGAGAGGGAGGCAAAAGAAGGCATCTTTCAAGTCTATAACAGTAAACCAGGCTAATTCAGGTGTTAGTGTAGTCAACAGAGTATATGGATTCGCCACCACGGGGTAGAGATCCTCAGTTACCTTGTTTACGGCCCGTAGATCCTGGACTACACGATACGACCCGTCAGGCTTACGAACTGGTAATATGGGTGTGTTAAAATTAGACTCACATTCTTTTAATAGTCCGAATTGTAAAAATTTTTCAATTATCGGCCGAATCCCTTCTCTATCTTCTCTCTTTAGGGGATATTGCTTAATCCTTACTGGTTGTTGGTTTCCCTTTTTAAGTTTAACTTCAATAGGTAATGCATTCTTTGCTCTTCCTGGTACATCGGTAGCCCATACCCCAGGGTATACCTGATTTAAGACTTCCTCCCTAATTTCTCCTTTTATGGAAGGACTGGTTAAGAATAAACTTAGGATTTGAATGTATTCTTGATCTTTTACTTTCAGAGAAATTTCTCCTTTTTCGAATATAAAGGAATTGCACCTAATTGTTCTAGTAAGTCTCTTCCCAATAGGGCCTTTGGAGAGTCGGGCATATATAGAAATCTGTGAATTCCCCATTGTTTTCCCAGTTTATATTTCAAAGGTTTACAGAAATACGCCTTTTCACTTTGGCCAGTTGCCCCCTTTACCATGATGTAATCGTTCTCCAGGGGCATCAAGTCTTGATTCAGTTTATTGGACGTTTCCTTTTCCAATGACCAAATTCCTTGCACAGTGCACATTGATCCTTGCCTAACCGAGATGGTTCTCGTCTAGGCCTCCTTTCTTCCTCTTCCCTGACAGCTGCTATTATTCTCCTTCATACCTGTTTGTATGCTTCTTCCCTGTTACTAAATACTCTCCATGCTTCATCTAGCAACACCTCCAAATTTCTACTTTCTGTAGTACGTAGCTTCTGGAGCTTGCGCCTAATGTCCCCTGTGGACTGACCCAAAAACAGAGAGACTAGTTGTTGTATTCCTACCTCGGATCCAGGATCCAGCGGTGTGTTACGGCGCATTGCATCCCTCAGTCGATCCAGGAATTCAGATGGGGACTCGGAGGGACCTTGCTTAATTGCATATAGAGCCGACCAGTTTATGGTTTTGGGTATAGCCTTTTCCATTCCTCTCGAAATCCACTCCTGATACCCCTGTAGTTTTACCATTTCTGCAGATCTGTTCGCATCCCATTTTGGATCTTGTAGAGGGAAATATTCCTTAACATCCCCTCCTGTAGTCCTATAGTATTCATCAGCCAAACTCCCTGCTGTTTTTAAAATCAATTGCTTTTCTGTTTCAGTCATATAGTCTAATAATAATTGTATGTCCTTCCAATCAGGGTTATGTTGTTTCACAATAAACTGAAAATGTTTAGCTACACCGATCGGATCGCTCCTATAATCTTTTGCAACCCTTTTCCATTCCCCTAAATCAGTAGTGGAAAAAGGTACCTTGATTAGCATCGTCCCGCCATCAGGTGCCACCGCCTCTCGAAGAGGTGCCTGTAAGGCTACTGGGGCAGTTTTCTTTCTGGTGCGGGAAGATACAGGGCTGTCCGGGGGGGTGGAAGTTTCGTCCGAGTCCGCATCCTGTTCCTGTGGTCGAGGGGGAGGCTTAAACAGGTCAGTTAGATCTGGTTCCGGCACCTGGTGAATTTTGTTTGCTTTCAAACACCTCTGTCCAATACTGCATGCCGAGCAACACCGCTTCAGTTTACCTTTAAATTCTTTATTTTCTCGCTCAAGTGCGAGTACCATAGGGTCCTGTGGTGGTGCCATTCCACAGTCCCTTTGCCACTCCGGATGGTTTCGGAGGGTGAAAAACATATCTGCATATGAAACTTCATCCCACTTCCCTTCTCTCCTTAGAAATAGCATCAATTGTAGGAGAGTATTGTAGTCTATTGATCCATTAAGTGGCCATTTAGCCTCACTTTCCAATTTATACAATGGCCACCATTGATTACAATATTTAATAAGAATTTTTCTATTTTCCGTCCCTCCGATCCCAACGATATCTCTCCAATGAGCAAGCACACAGCCCAAGGGGCTTTTCTTCAAGACTCCCTTTTGAGTGTTACCCATTTCGTATCTTCCCTTTATTGATCTTTTCTTTTAACCTTTAATAAGATGCCGGGACTAGTTTTCCTTCCCGCACTGTCTTAGTGACTTTATCGGAGGTTTTCTTATCATAGAACTTGCTAGATATACAATACTGCTTTTTCACAAAATTCTACAATGTTTTCGTACACAAAAGACAAAGGTTCGATCTTATCATTCACTTCGTTCGTCTCCGGCTGCTCTCCTCGCAGAGATTACGAGCCGCGGATCAGGACTCCACACTCGCTTCGCAGCTGTGCTGCGTCTCACTCATACAACACAGACACTCAGTCACACAATAAATTGTTGCAACAGATGATAATATTTATGGCCATGCCACATACAACTCCTCAGATTAGTTGTACTCCCACCCAGCAGCTGCAACCTTAAAGATGACCCAATCGCAATTGCAAGGAGGTCCGCTTACCCTTCTCCTGCTTCTTATATACCAGTCATTAGCAGGTCCGTCCTGGCTCCCAACACTGGGATACAGCAGAAACCTCGGATCCACTCGATCTACTCCCAAGATCGCTAGCGGCCGCTCTATCGGTCAGCGAATCCCCCCTATTACCGTGCAGGGTACCCTCCTACCATACGGGGACTATGCTGCACGCCAGACGTCTCTGTGCGATTTACCAGCAGCCCCAGCCACGCGTACAACTTACAGGCCCCTCTCCTCAAACATACCTTTCCTTTCCACGGACTCAGGAGGTTCTTGTCTACTCCCACGGTGAGCGGCTGGCAGCGGAGTCCCCTCCGAGGAAATGCTCGGGGCGCGCCCAGGGGCGTCCGCTCCCCAGCCGATCCTGCGGTGAAGCAGAGAGCCTCCTGCCTGGCTCGCCAAAACTGACTTGCGGAAACCGGACTGCACAATCTATGAGATTGTAAAGTAGGTATGTTTATTCAGCGCTGGGCGGCACGGGGGGTAGTCCCACCAAAATCGTGCGCGCCTCAATGCGGCACTCACCATAAATATATACAGTAAAATATTACATATTCATAAAGTTTTGTAATATGCCTATACATATGCATGACCTGTCCCCGCTTTGTATTAAAATGAGTTCCAAGAAGTCATTTCCATAGACCCCTCCCATCTGCGCTTGCGCATTGCCTCCTAGTGGTGGTCGTCAGGGGTCGTGGGGATGAAGGCTGATAGTTCCTCTTCGTCACCGCTAGTAACCTTTTGTTCTTGCGCAGGCTCAGTTGTCTTCTTACTTTTGTCCATACCGCAGGGTCAGTTTTAGCTGGCTTCTTGAGACAAGTTTTTAGTCTTTATCGGGAGCTGTCCTTGTGAGGCGCCTCAGTTAATTTACACCATAGCTAAGTCGGCCTTATCAGGCTGAGCCGGCCTTGTGAGGAACAAAGTATCAAACCCCTACCTACTGATTCAATCTTCTAACTACTATTAATCATTCAACTACTAAAATTCCTTAATCCCTTGTCTCAGAAGAGAAAATAATTATGCTCTTTGAACATGCTCCATCATCCTCTTGTTCTTCAAGAAATCAAAAGAAAACTATCCCGATTGCTACATTATAGAAGTTTGTGCAGGAGATGGCTGAGGCCATCCCCATAAATGGACAACTCTGCTATGGCCCTACTTTGCCTGTCAGCAACAGTGTCCACCATCGGGGTGCCACAAACCCCTTCATGAGTCGCTAAGAAAATCATACAATTAGTTAAAAACATCTGGCAAATAAGATATGACCTAAAACCATGTGTACCCCACCTTACCCCAAAACCAGTCAGACAGCTGGCTTCCTCCCACACAAAACTCAAATCTTCAACAAATAGACAGAACAGAACAACATTACATCAAACAGAACAAAATCCTTACCCTCTGACACGCTCCGAAAGGGATTAGTGCACCCACATAATATATACTCACACTACCCACCCACGTACCGGCTTCCTCAGGGTCAGCCCTGTAAAGATGGGAGGAAGCCCGACTCTACCTCCCCGGGTGCCCCGGCATGCCACACCCCTCTCTGCCACTCCCATTGAGCGAAAACACTGGTGATGATATCTGGCAAAAAAAGAAGAGCAAAGACAGTCACAGGGACCTGCATGTCAAAAAATGACCTGACTTAACCTGCAGGAATAAACAAAAGAAGTCCTACAAAAAAATTCTAACTAAAAAAACAGAAAATATTAAAAACCCATGAAGCTCAAAAAGACAGGACATTGTACCACACAGCAACCAAGACTGCTAGACAGATGAAGCCGTGAGGACAAGATGTCTGCCACAAAAACAGCTTGAGCCCAATTACCTATAAAGCCCTTTAGGGAATTACAGCAGCAGTCGGCCAATGGAAAAACCACGACGGTGTGATGTGGTGACTCAGAGATCTAAAATGGACACCCTTTCGCTACAGAAACTGATACTAAAACAAGAACAAGAGAACTGACGACTGACACTAGAGCAAACTTCATTGGATGCTTGAGGAAAAAGGCACAACTGGGAAAACAAAAAAAGCTTGTGTGTCCAGGACTGCAGTAAAGGAAACACCCTTGTCTGGAGATTGTTATGAGCACAAACACCACACATCTCCAAGAAATTCTAGGGAAGACAGCAACGCAAGCCTGTGCTGAAAATAAATGCCTAGCCAATACCACAAAGTAACAATGACTGTGACATCCAGAAGGATGCAAAAAATAAGTAAGTAAAAGGTACAGAAGTAAAGACCTCAGAGTTCTGGAGGATATATTTTGATGTACCTTAACATACCTAATGCTTTCCGAGATGAGACTTCTCTGATGTTCAGCCCTCTATGTTGTAATGCGGAGGCCCGGATGGTTTACTCTGCATCTCCCGTGACTTTGTTGTATCTCCCATCAGCTGCAGACAGACTAAAACAGAACAGACCTCATCAACACCCAAATCCAACTGCAAAACCCACCTCAGTAAGGCTCGTGAACACACCTCCCTTTCCCAACCATCCCCTGGTCCCAGAATTTTAGAAACCCCTTCTCTTCTCCTCAACTGTCAGGGAAGGAACTCCACTCCTTCCTGACAGCTCCTGCTCTGTATTTGCACCCCTGAACCCCCTGTGTCAGCCGCTCCTCGGGAGCTGCTCTTCCCAGCTATGCCCAGTCTTCTGCAAGCACCTCCTGTCTTCCATCTTCCCACAGACTCTGACCTCTGCTACAGCCCCACAAAATAAGTGAAGTCCTGACGCTTATAATCTATGAGGGGCTGGCCGCAAGCTGCATTGGTTCTAGAGACAACATGATACTCTGTGGGCAATTGGGAAAGGCCATAAGCCGTTCCATACGCTGAAAGACACTATGTCTTATGTCCCTGCTACTTTCTTGAACAATGCTAGAACTCCATATGCAAATGCATACAAGATGCTCACCTCAACCCCTGCTAAATACTCTCACCATTGCTCCTATCAAGAGATGATGTCAACAGCTTCTGCAACATACAGCAAAGCTGGTGAAAAACAAGGTTCCATCTTCAATAAAGTCAGGAATTCTAAAACAATACAATGCACCTGGAATAAAATAAAAACCAAAACCATATTATTAAACCATCTTTCCACCTCTGAACACCAAATACAAACCTACTGACCTGGAAAAAAAACCCCAACACGTACAAGTGTACTTTCTTCTACACATGTAGCTGAACCTTGACTTGTCCTGAAGCCCTTAGCTTAAACAGACACCTCTGCTTCTCTAAATATCAAAACATGACTACC
Source organism: Calonectris borealis (assembly GCF_964195595.1). Lineage (NCBI taxonomy): Eukaryota > Metazoa > Chordata > Aves > Procellariiformes > Procellariidae > Calonectris > Calonectris borealis. Next base: position 204,763 of record NW_027441507.1, on the reverse strand, counting down.
CAAATAGCTTAGACAGCTCAAAAGCTACCTCAAAAGTGGCAATCAGCTGAAGGAACAGCAGACCACCACCTCCAGAGAAGCCCAGCAGCAGAACGAGCTGCCTGAGGAGAGGCTGTACCTCATATACCCCGGGCCCCGCCCACCACCCTTCCCACAATCACCTGGCAAGGGGGAGAAGCGAACCACCAGAAGGGATAAAGGCAGCCAGAGGAGCAGCAGGGAGTTTTCTCACCTGCCTGAAGTTTACAGCATACAAAGCACCAAACAGAGGAAGCCCCCCTTACAGCAAACGACCATACCTGCTCTTTTACTACAACTGCATCTATTGCATCAGCAATGTGACCAGGTAGGGACTTAAACTTAATTTTTCTGGGGCGCAGATAGAAAAAGATAGATGTCATACTAAGCTATGCAGGAAAGTAGATCATTCAATGCAATAAAAATATCATTATTAAGAATTATGTGCTTTGGTTTCCTCTGAAAAACCCAAAATGCTATGGGGTTAGACTTAATTTCTAGCAACACCATGCATGCTACCTAACTTTCAACATACCTGTGTTCTGGATAGGACTGAACGACAAAGCAGAATTAGATCCTGTAAGAACCCCTTCTCAAAAATATCTCTAGATGCAAAGCAAATTATTTGATGTAAATCACCAACAATTCAGAGACCCCCCAGGGGCACCTAGAGACGCCCTGGAGCAAACCAAGAACCCCCAGAAGCACCCCAAGACCCTCAGGAGCATCCTGTGGGGACCCTCAGGAGCATCCTGTGGGCACCCAGGACACCCAGGAGCACCCCAAAAACACCAGAAGCACCCCATGAGCACCCAGAGATCCCCAGGGGATCCACGAGGGCACTCAAGAGACACAAGGACTCTCCAAAGACCCCCCAGGAGCACCCCATGGGCATCCAGAGACCCCCAGGAGCAACCAAAGACCCTAGAAGCATCCCACAGGCACTCAGAGACCACCAGGACTGCCCCAAGGGCACCCAGAGATCCCCAGGAGCAGCCCAAGGGCACTCAGGAGACACAAGGACTCCCCAAAGACACCCCAGAGGAACCCTAAGGATACCCAGAGACACCTAGAACACCCCAAGACCCCCAGGAGCACCACAAGATCTCCAGGAGCATCCTGTGGGCACTCAGAGACCCCAGGTACCCCTAAAATGCCCAGGAGCACCCCAAGACCCCCTGGAGCATCCTGTGGGCACCCAGAGACCTCCAGGAGCACCCTAGGAACCCTAGAAGCATCCTGTGGGCACCCAGAGACGCCCAGGAGCACCCCAAGCCGCCTAGGAGCACGCCAGGGGCACCCAGAAATCCCCAGAAACACCCAGATGGCACGCAGGAGCACCCCAGGGGCAACCCAAGGCTACCCAGAGCCACGTAGAACAACCCAAGACCCCCAGGAACACCCCATGAGCACCCAGAGACCCCCAGGAGCACAACAGGAATGCCCAGAAGCACCCCAAGACCCCCGGAAACACCCCATGGGCACCTAGAGAACCCCAGGAGTACCCCAAGACCCCCTGGAAACACCCCAAGAGCACCTACACACTCCCAGGAGCATGAAGAACTCCCAGAAGCACCCCAAGACCCCCGGAAACACCCCATGGGCACCTGGAGAACCCCAAGAGTACCCCAAGGCCCCCCGGAACACCCCAGGAGCACCTAGACACTCCCAGGAGCACGAAGAACTCCCAGAAGCACCCCAAGACCCTCAGGAGCATCCTGTGGGCATCCAGAACCCCCAGGAGTCCCCCAAGAGCACCCTAAGAGCAACGCAAGAACACGAGGAACATCTTGTGGGCACTCAGAGACACCCAGGAGCACCCCAAGTCTCCCAAAGAATCGTATGGGCACACAGAGACCTCCAGGAACACCTTAGGAGCATTCTAAGGGTACCCAGAAACACCTAGAACGCCCCAAGACCCCAAGGAACAACCCATGGGCACCCAGAGACCCCCAGAAGCACAATAAGAACCCCAAGAAGCACACCAAGACCACCAGGAGTGCCCCCGGCGCGCAACCAGAGTGCCCCATGAGCACCCCAAGGACAGCCAGGAGCCCCTTAGGAGACCCGAAGACACCCCAAAGACCCCCCAGCAGCACCCCAAGACCTCCCAGGAGCATCCCAGGGGCACCCCAAGGCTACCTAGACATGCCTAGAACAACCAAAGACCCCCAGGAACACCCCATGGGCACCCAGAAACCACCAGGAGCACAACAAGAACATCCAGCAGCATCCCAAGACCCCCAGGAGCATCCTGTGGGCACCCAGAGACCCCCAGGAGCATCCCAAGAGCCCCAGGAGCACCCCATGGTTGCCTAAAGACTCCCAGGACCACACCAAGACCCACAGAGCATCCTATGGGCACCCAGAGACCCCCACGATCACCCCAGGAGCAGTCCAAGGGTAGCTGGAGACACCTAGAAGACCCCAAGAAACAACGAATGGGAACCCAAAGACCCCCAGGAGTACAAGAAGAACACCGAGAAGCACACCAAGACCACCAGGAGTGCCACAGGAGCAGAATCAGAGCCCGAGGAGTGGAACCAGAGCCCAAGAAGCAAAACCAGAGCCCCAGGAGCGGAATTAGCGTCCCAGGAGTGGAACCAGAGCTCGAGGATTAAAACCAGAGCCCGAGAAGCAGAACCCGAGCCCGAGGGATGGAACCAGAGCCTGAGCAGTGCAATCAGAGACCCAGGAGCGGGACCAGAGCCCAAGCACCAGAACCAGGACCCGAGGATCAAAACCAGAGCCCCAGGAGCGGAACCAGAGCCCCAGGAGTGGAACTAGAACCCAGGCAAAAAAACAGAGCCCGAGCAGCGGAACCAGAGCGCCAGAAGTGGAACCAGAGGCCTAAGAGCGGAAACATAGCCTCAGGAGCAGAACCATAGCCTGAAGAGCACAACCAGAGCCCAGGCAGTGCAACCAGAGCCCGAGCAGCGGAAATAGAGCCCCAGGAGCACAACCAGAGCCTGACCAGCGCAACCAGAGGCCAAGCAGCGGAATCAGAGCCCGAGCACTGCAACCAGAGCCCCAGGAGTGCAACCAGAGCCCGAGATGCGGAGCCAGAGCCCCAGCAGCGGAGCCAAAGCCCCAGCAGTGGAAATAGACACCCAGGAGCAGAACAAGAGCCCGAGCAGAGCAACCAGAGCCCGAGCAGGGCAACCAGACCTCGAGAAGTGCAACAGAGGCCCAGCAGTTGAACCACAGTCCAAGGAACAAATCCAGAGCACGCGGAACGAAACCAGGGACAGATGAAAAAAACAGGGCCTGAGCAACAAAACCAGAGCCCATGGAACAAAACCAGGGCCCGAGGAACAAAACCAGGGCCCGAGGAACAAAACCAGGGCCCGAGGAACAAAACCAGGGCCAGCGGGAGAAAACCAGAGCCCGAGGAAGAAAACCAGATCCGAGGAAGAAAACCAGATCCGAGGAAGAAAACCAGGGCCCGCGGGAGAAAAGCAGAGTCCGCGGGAGAAAAGCAGGGCCCGAGGAACAAAACCAGAGACCGAGGAAGAAAACCAGAACCCCAGGGACAAAACCAGAGCCCGCGGGAGAAAACCAGAGCCCGCAGGAGAAAACCAGGGCCCCAGGAACAAAACCAGGCTTCCGTAGAACAGAACCAGGCTTCCGTAGAACAGAACCAGGCTTCCGTGGAACAGAACCAGGGCCCGCAGAAGAAAAGCAGGGCCCGTGGGAGAAAAGCAGGGCCCCAGGAACAGAACCAGGCTTCCGTGGAACAGAACCAGGCTTCCGTGGAACAGAACCAGGCTTCCGCGGGAGACAACCGGAGCCCGCAGGAGAAAACCAGAGCCCGCGGGAGAAAAAACAGAGCCCGCGGGAGAAAAAACAGAGCCCGCGGGAGAAAAAACAGAGCCCGAGGAACAAAACCAGGGCCCCAGGAACAAAACCAGGGCCCGCGGGAGAAAAACAGGGACCGCGGGAGAAAAACCAGAGCCCGCAGGAAAAAAACAGAGCCCGCGGGAACAAAAAGATTTGACGTGCTTGACCTTGACGGCACATTTGTGCAAGACAGGGTCAAGGAATGGGGCATCCTCGGGGTCGCTGAGCCATGGCTGTGCTGGGGACACGCCAAAAACATGCCTCAGCACCAGAAAAACACACTTCCAACACACAAAAACACACCTCAATGCGCTTAAAACACACATTTCTGCATCTCAATGCACTTCAAGTATGTCTTTACAGGCCAAAACATGCCTTGATATGCTTAAAATGTGTCTACACATTAAAAACATGCCTTGACACACTTACAACATGCCTTCACTTGTTAAAACATGAATCAATGCACTTAAAACATGCCTTTACATACTTAAGACATGTTTACATGCTAAAACATGCCTCGGTGCACTGTAAAAATGCTTTTACATGCTGAAACACGCCTCAATGTGCCTAAAACACGTTTACAAACTAAAAACATAGCCTGACATGCTTAAAATAGGCCTTTACATGTTAAATACATGCCTTGATGCACTTAAAACATGCCTTTACATGCTAAAGCATGCCTCCACATGCTAAAAACATGCATTTACATGCTAAAAGCATGCTTTGATGGTTTAAAACATCTTTACATGCTAAAACATGCTTCAATGAGCTTAAAACACCTTTTCAAGCTAAAAACATGCCTCTGCACAAAAACATGCCTTGACATGCAAAAATGTGCTTTGACATAATTAAAACACGACTCTGACACACTAAAAACACGCCTTGACATGGTAAACGTATGCCCCAACATGATAAAACCAGCCTCAAAACACCCTAACATCCAGAAAACGTGCCTCAACACCAAAACCACAGCCCAACATGCTATAATCACACCTTGACACACTAATAACACACCAGTAGGCACCATGTTGTGACATGGGGATATTGCAGGGTGACCTGGGGGCCCTGGACCAGGATTTGGGGCATTTTAGGGTAATTCGGGGGGGGGCTTAGGGGTCCCAAGGCAAATTAGAGCCATTTTGGGACAATTCAGGAGGGGATTTGGGGTCCCCAGAGCAGAATTTGGAGATATGTGGGGCAAATCTGGTGGGATTTGGAGTCCCTGGGCTGCAATTAGGGACAATTCTGGAGGGATATGGGGTCCCAAGGCAGAATTTGGGGCATTTAGGGGCAATTCTAGGGGGATTTGGGGTCCCCAGCACAGTATTTGGGGCATTTTGGGAATATTCTGGGATGATTTGGGGACCCTAGCACAGAATTTGGGGCATTCTGGGGCAATTCTGGCAGGATTTGGGGTCCCTGGAACAGATATTGGGGCATTTAGGGCCTCGGGGACGCACTTAGGAGCATTTTAGGGCCATTCGGGGGGGATTTGGGGGCCCCAGACTTGAATTTGGGGCTTTTGAGGGGCAATTTTGGAGGAATTTGAGGTATTTGGGGGCAATTCTGGGGGGAATTGATATTCCCAGGGCAAATTAGGGGCATTTGGGGGCAATTCTGGGGGGCTTTGGAGTCCCTAGGACACATTTTGGGGTTCTTCTGGTGGGATTTGGCTTCCCTGGGCTGCAATTAGGAGCAATTCTGGGGAGATTTAGGGCCCCTGGAACAGAATCTGGGGCATTTTGGAGGAATTTGAGGTGATTCTGGAGAATCTGGGGCATTGTGGGGCCGTTCCAAGGGAATTTGGGGTCCCCAGGGCAAGTTATGCGCATCTGGGGGCAATTCTGGGGGGATTTAGGGCACCTGGAGTCAATTTTGGAATATTTCGGGGCAATCCTGGGAGGATTTGGGGTCCATGCATCAGAATTTTGGGCATTTTGGGGCAATTCTGGGGGGAATTGGTGTTCCCAGAGCAAATTAGGGACATTTGTGGGCAATCGTGGGGGGATTTGGGTACCCCAGCACAGAATTTGGGGCATTTTGGGGCAATTCTGGGGGGATTTGGGATCTGCAGAGCAAATCTAGGGCCATTTTGTGGCAATTCTGAATGGATTTGGAGTCCCCAGTCCAGAATTTGGGGCATTTGGGGGCTATTCCAAGGGATTTAGGACCTAGGAGGGGACCCAAGCATCCAGCTCCCCACTCACACCAACCCAACACCTCCCTGGATGCCTGGGTCCCACCTTGGCCACCCGTCCTTGCTCCAGCACCAGCTCCTGGGTCTTGATGTTCTTGTGTTCCTGCTCCTTCTCCTGTCATTTCTTGTGCCAGTAACAGATGTCCAGCGTGGGGCCCTTCTCTGGGGGAGAAGGGGGTCACAGGGAGACCCAGGCATCTGGGAGAAACCCCTGCCCCCACCCTGTCACCCCTCTGGTTCTGGGATCCCCCTCACCAAGGAGTCCGGGCATCCGGGCACACACCCCCAGAAAGAGACCCAGGCGTCCGGGACCCCTATTTCTCCCCCCTCAATCTCAACCAGAGCCCCAACAACCCCCTAAAAGGGGACCCAGGCTCCCAGGCCCCCCGGTCCCCCAAGAAGGGATCCCAACACCCACCCCTCCCCGCCAAAAGGGGACCCAGGCATCCCCATAGAAGCCACTCAGGTATCCCAGACCCCCTATTTCTCCTTCTCAAGATCAACCCAGGCCCCTCAAAACCCCTCCCCAAGAGGGACCCAGGCATCTGGGACCCCCCAAAAAGGGACCCAGGTGTCCAGGGACCCCCCCAAAAAAGGGACCCCAGCACCTAGGCTCACCCCGGCCCCGCAGGCAGTACCACTCCCGAATGGCCTTGGCCGTCTTCTCAGTGATGTTGACGCAGTTGCCTTGGAACCACTCGTTGCAGTTGTTGCACCCGCTGCGGGGGAGGGGAGCACCTCAGCCAAGGGACCCAGACGCCCGGGACCCCCCCACCCTCCCACATAAGGGACCCAGGTGTCTAAAGAAGCCCCATAAAGAGGAACCCAGTAATCCAGGGGGGACCCAGGCATCGAGGACTCCTCCACCCTAACGGACCCAGGCATCCGGGAGCCCCCCACCCTCCCCCATAAGGGACCCAGGCATCCAGTAGAGGCCCCAGGAGTCTGGGGAAGGGACCCAGGCATCCGGGGAAGCCCCATAAGGAGGAACCCAGGAATCAGGGGGACCCAGGCATCTGGGGAGGGGACCCAGGCACCCGAGGCTCACCTGCACTTCCCGCAGGTGTATGCACTCTTCTGTGATGTCCAGACCAGGTCCTCTAGTCTGGTGTACTGTGTAATGGGCCGTATAACGTGGGACTGAAACCAAGAACTTCTGACAGACTAGCACAGACTTTTGAAAAATGTATCTAACCTTGATCCAGCCAGGATACACAGATTTCATTTCACTTCCATGGTTCACTTTATCAACAAGGGCCAAATTTAAATAAAATGCAGAAGTCACAAGAATTCAGTCCTCAGGCAGTGAAAAGAAATCTGAGAAACTGTTCAGGAAACTATTCTCTTGAAACAAATGCATTTTTCATGAAGCAAAATGAGAAAATAGTATTTGCTGTTGGGAACTTTGAACTGTCTTTGCCCTTATCCTCAGAATATTCAAAGAAGCAGATGCATTCACCCAACAGCATCATCAATTTCGGGCACTGGAATAAAAACGCTGTAGAACATTTCTAAAGGGACTCAATGTTTTTTCTCTCTTGGAAGAGCTCAGCTCTGCAGCATAAGCAAACATTTTCATTTCAGGTCACTGTATCTGACTTACTCTTCTTCATATCTTAGGCATTGTAGGAAGCAATAATCATCACGAACAGTGCCTACCCACACTCAAATTATTAATTGCAATCATAGATTAATTTTCCTATATTGCTTCAAATAAAGTGTGAATACATTTCACATTAATCTATGTCTGAAAAATAGCTCATGAATAATTCATTCAATGATAATTCCTCCAATCAATCAGAGAGTGATTTAAATACATTTTATTAGTGTTGGACTAACTGTTCATTATTGCTTCACTGAATTGCATGTGAGAAAATGTCAAAATTGTTCCAAACTCTTCTGTTACTAGCAACTAAAATTATTCTTGCACCAGAATTTCCTACTCAAGGAAAAAAAAATCAGACTGGCTGCATAAAAATTCCCTACCGCTATCCAAATACACACACACACACACACATATATATAAAAAAATAAATAAATACCTATCTCTGAGGAAGAATAGGAGGTCTGTCCCACTTAGAGATGCAAACTCAGTGAGAGAAAGAAGCATCCCAAATCTAATCTCATCCAAACAAACCCCAAGCTTTTGTACGCACATCTTCTGGCTGTGGTTTTGAAAGTTTACCCCTTGGAGCATACCTGGCAGCAGGTGAAAGTGGTAAGTGCTCCAAATCCCTTTCATGTAATCGCAACTGTGACCTCCCTGCCGCTGTCCTCTAGGAAAGAGTCTGAGACATGCCACGTGAGGAAAGTTGAAACCAATTGATTATTCATTTGTGTTATAATCATCCCCTCCTGGATTAAATAAGAGGCTTCCATTGCATAGCAGATTTCCACTTCACTAAATCCTGGGGTTTACTTTGCTTTTTCAGATTCATTTTTATCCTTCTTCCCCCCTCTTGCGCAAGCCTCACTGTCTTCCTTTTCAACTGCAATTATCACTTTTCAATACTAATACTTTCCCAAGCAGCCTAGATTTTCACCCCTTTGTACTGAACCAGATTCCTCAACATTTGATCCAGTAAGTGGCTTATTTTACCCTCTAATCTCTCATTTGCCACCTCTGCACACAACCTGGATCTTTCCCTACCTAAACAAGCCATTTTCCACACTCTCATTACCTCTTCCTTTGTACTTCTCACCTTCCTTCCCTAGTGCATAGGATTACCAATTCCGTTTCTCTCCAATAAACCTTGTTCTTTTCTTGGTTTACCTCTAATCTTATTTTCTCAAAATATATTTCAAGTCTTTTTTTTCCTATTTAATTCATGTTTAATGCTCAGGCTTTAGATGAGTTCTTTGAGCTGTTGCTTTATATAGTGTAACAAAGAAAATCAGTGATAATGAAAAAGCGTACCGAAATACACAAAACAGAAGTATAAAAGATTTGTTCCAATCTTTGCATGCACACATATAGTGTAGTTAAGCTATACTATCTCCCTACTGAGCTCTGATGAACCTCCATCTGTAGCGGTACACAAAATAGAAAAAGGCTTCCTTCCTTCTGGCCTTACAGAGAGAGGGAGGGAAGTTCTTAATGCCTCACGTTGAGTTAAAATTACCAGCTATTCGTAAGGTTAGAACCATTTTTATTTCGCAAATAAAGCGAAATTAGACCGCTTTGGATTAGACAGCCAGCATCACCAGACACAGACAGCCTGAATCCTACCACAGCCAAGTTTATTAAACTCCAAAGACAACTTGATGTGTTCCTTTAGACTTCACTGATTTTTCCCCCGTGCACAGCCCCCCCACAGTACCACCTCTCGGCCCCTCCGGGGCTCTGCAGCCCCCCCCAGGCCAAACTCCCCAGATGCTCACAGCCCCTCCCCAGCCTGGAGCCCCCCCAGTCCCCTTCCCCGGGGCCTGCAAGTCCCCCCCCGCCTGCCCCACTCCTCGGCCCCCCATGCCCATGGCCCCTCAGACTCACTACCACCACCACCACGATGATTGATGATGAGGATGAGGATGAGGATGCCGATGCCGCCGCCGCTGCTGCCTGGCTGCAGACCCTGCCGCGAGCCCCGTTGAAATAGCCTCTGCAGCCAATCAGCACACGGCTCCACCAGGCTGCCCACGCGGGGCACACGGGGAGTTGTAGTCCCCGCCCCAGAAGCACACATGCACGGTGTTTCATGCAGCGCGGGTGGCTGTGCAGGGACCTCTGTGCCATGGTGGTGATTGTGCAGGACCCTCGTGCGACAGTGGTGGTTGTGCAGGACCCTCGTGCAATGATGGTGGTTGTGCAGGACCCTCATGCAATGGCGGTGGTTATTTTTCTCAGCAGTAGCCTTGGGTTCAGGAGCAAAACAGCTGGTGTCTGATACCGCCACAGTGTACCGCCTCAAGGCCACCTCCAGTTCCTACGTGGCTCCCACAATGTGCGTGGACCCCCCCTGCAACAGGTGCAGATGTGCAAGGACCCCCGTGCAATGGGGACTGGGATTGTTATAAAGAAGTCTGATTCACTGTGTTCTTCTCTCTGCAGAGCCTCGTTCCGCAGGAGCAGCTCTGCGCCAGCAGCTGAAGGAGCTGGAGCCTCAGGCTGCAGGAGCTGACCCAGCCTGAACGTTCTGATAAATCTAACGCTGCAAACACAGAACTCACTGAATCCAGCAGATGGGAGCGGGACAAAGAAGAGAAGGACCAAGGAAACAATTCCTGGAATCACAGAAGGGTTTGGGTGGGAAGGGACCTCTAAAGCTCATCTAGTCCAACCCCTAGCCGTAAGTAGGGACACACTCACCTGAACCAGGTTGCTCAGAGCCCCATCCAGCCTGACCTTGAACGTGTCCAGGGATGGGGCATCCACCACCTCTCTGGGCAACCTGCGCCAGTATCTCACCGCCCTCACCGTAAAACATTTCTTCCTAATACCTAGTCTGAATGCCGCTGGCAGGCAGGCACAAGCTGACCCTCGATGGCAGAGAGAAAGATAAAGGAGCACTGTGTAGCAAAGAAAGACGGGAGGCTCTGACGGAACAAGAAAGATGGAAAGGGAGATAAAGTGCTACAAGGTGCTGTGGAAAACAAGGAAGGTCTCAGGAGGCATCGTGACTGTGAGAAGCGGGGTGTTGAGGGGGGCTGACGGATAGGCTTGGGGATGACAAGAAGGAACTCGGGTGATCATCTGAGCAGAATACAGATGGTCTAGGGTGGCCGGGGACTGAACACAGGAATCCTAGATAGTGTAGAGGAACCAATGAGTGCTCTACGGCTCAAAGTGCTACAAGATGGATGTGGAGCACAAAGGAGGTCTCAAGAGGCATCATAACCAGGAGAAAAAATGTCACGAGGCAGCCAGAGAGACAGAAAAAGGATTGGGGACATGCTGATTAAATCCAGAGGGAATGTGAACCGAGTAAACGTCATCAGAGGGCCAGAGAACAAAAGAGGCACAGCTAGAGGGAAGAGTGGACCCAAATGACTGGGCTGGGTCACAGATATGGACTCAAGAAGTCTTCTGAGGGAACAAGAGGGGTGCAAGGTCCACTACAAAGCTAAAAGTATACTAAGGGCAACCTCAAAGGCATCAATAGGCATCATGACACCATTAGAAGGGTCCTGATTGGGCCAGAGAGACCAAAGGCGGCTCAGGAACACAAGGAGGAAGTCTGGAGGGGATTTGAACAGAGTACAGATGTCCTCAGGAGGCCGGGGACCAAATGGAGGCACCCTGGATGGCAGACAGGATGATAAGAACGCTCCAAGGCACAAACAAACTCGAGGACAAGGTTTGGAGGTAATAAGAGGGGATCAAAGGTGGCTACAGAGCTAAAACAGGGCTGTGGGACACAAAGAAGGCTTCAGGAGCCACAGTGACCGGGAGCGGAGGGGTCATGAAAGGCTCGGAGGGATAAGAGAGACTGAAAGGGAGGTAAAGCCCTACCAAAATGCTGTGAAGCGCAAGGAAGGTCTCAAGAGGCACCCTAGATGGCATAGAGAAGAAAGAGAATGCTCATTTTTGGGAACAGAGATCTTGGGCGTAATTGCGACAAAAATAGTCCAAAGGGGCCTTACGGAGCTAAAAGTGGAACATCTTGGACCTCGGGAGGCATCATGATGGTAGCAGAGGGTTCTGAGAGGGACAGACAAAAGAAAGCTCGAGGACATGATGAAGAAGTCCAGAGGGGACCTGAAAAGACTACAGCTGTCCTCAGGGATCAGGGACTGAACAGAGGTATCCTAGCTAGCATAGAGGACAACCTGAGTGTTCTGGAGATGACAGATGGCATCAGGAAAGGTTCTCAGGGAGCAAGAAGGTTGCAAAGTGCGCTACAGAGCCAAAACACAGCTGTGGGGCACAAGGACAGTCTCAGGAGGCATGATGACGGGAAAAGGGTGCTGAGAGTGAAAGAGGGACAGAAGGTGCCTCTGGGACACAATGCAAAACTCAAGAAGGTGTTCCAGCAACGTACAGATGTCCTCAGGGGATGAGCGACTGAATGGAGACATCCTAGATAGCAGTGAATAAGGTGAGAGCGCTCTGGGGAACAGAGAAAGCCTGAGGAAGGGTTTTGTCTGAATAAGAGAGACACCAAGAGGGCTGCACAGCTCAAAGGGTGCCATGGGGCATGAGGACGGTCTTGGGAGGCGTCATGACAGGAACGAGAGGGCTCTGGGGGGCGAGGGGAACATGGATATAGAGACAAACAAAGGATTGCTGACACAGTGAGGTAGTCGGGAGGGGATCTGAACAGAGTACAGATGTCCTCAGGGGACTGGGGACCAAACGGAGGCATCCGACATGGCGGAGGGAAGGTAAGAGTGCTCTGGGACAAAATGAAAGCCTGAGGAAGAGTTGTCTCTGAATAAGAAAGATACAAAGCCTGCTGCAGAACTAAAGGTTGGTGCATGGAACACAAGGACGCTCACAGGAAGCATCGTGACAGCAATAGAGGGGTGCTGAGGTGGCCAGAGAGACAGAAGGCGGCTCGAGGGCACAAAGGTCTGAACAGAGTACAGATGTCGTGAGGGAGACGCTGACCCATGGAGGCAAGCGAGATGGAGGAGAGGACAAAAAGACTGCTCTGAGGAAGAGGGACGCCCCGAGGAGATGTTCTGACAAACCGAAAGGGGTACAAATTACGCTCCAGCGATAAAAGCGTGCCAAGGAGACCCTCTAAAGCCTTGGGATGAACTGAGAGAAGAGGAAAAAAATAAAAGGCATAAAAAGAAAATCTACAAAGTGACAGGCTACAGGACAGATAAGAACAAATTAAAAAATTAACACAGTTAACTTGATAAAAGTAGACATTAAATAAAAATTTTAAAAACAACAGAGTATACGACAGACAGGAAAGAATTAAAAAGTAGCAATAGACAACTTGATAAAAGTAGACATAGAAAGAAAATTTCAAAAGCGATGGGGTACAGAACAGACAGGAAAAAAATTAAAAATAGGGACAGAAAACTAGATAAAAGTACACATAGAAACAAAAATTCAAAATTGAAGGCATTAAGAGAGAAAAAAATTAGAAGATAGGAAAAACAAACTAAATAAATGGATACATGGAAAGCAAATTTCAAAAGCAACATGACAGTGAGAACAGACAAGGAAGAACTAAAAACAGGGACAGGAACCAGATAAAAGCAGACAGAGAAATAGTATCATAAAAGGAACAGGATTAAGAAATTAAAGGAAGAAATTAAAAAATAGGAAAAGCAAGCAAAATTTTAAAAAGAAAAAAAAATTGAAAAGCGACAATATACAGGACAGACAAAATGAATTAAAAATATAGACAGTGACCTGAACTGGATAAAAGTAAAAATAGAAAGAATGTAAAAGCAACAAGATACAGAACAAACAAACAATAAATAAAAAGTAGGGATAGACATCTTGATAAAAGTAGACATGGGAAGAATATTTACAAAGCGACAACAGGACAGAGGAAAAAGTACAAACAAGGACTAGATAAACAGAAACGTAGCAAGAAAAATTAAAAAGCAATACAATACAGGACAGACAAGAAAGAATTAAAAAATAAAATGAACCGCATAAAAGGAGACATAGAAAGAAAGCTTAAAAATCGACATCACTAAGGAAAGAGAAGAAAAAATTAAAAAATAAGGATAGAGTAAAAAAGACAGAAAAATAGAAAGTAAATTTCTAAAACAGCAGAGTACATGATAGAGGAAAAAAATAAAAAATAGAGATAGTGAGTTTGATAAGAGTAGACATAGAAAGAAATTTAATAAAATAATCAGGGTACAGAACAGAAGAAAAAAATGAAGAAATAAAGACAGTGAACTGCGTAAAAGTTTACACAGAAAGAAAGCTGAAATACTGGCATCATTAAAGGAAAGAGAAGAAAAATGAGAAAATAAGAATAGGGTGACACATAGAAAATTTAAAAAGCAGGACAAAGGGATAGAGAGAAAAAAAAATAGGGACAGGAAGAAAAGCAGAATAACCAAGAGAAGAAAAAAAAACAGAAAGGGAACTGCACAGAGATGGGCAGCAGGACAGAGAGATGGAGAAAGAAAAAACAGGAACGAGAACAGGGACAGAGGGATAGAGAGGCAAAGAGAGGGACAGGGACCAGGACAGTGGGATATAAATGGAGAGGGACGGGGAGCAGAACACAAGATTGCAGAGAAAGAGGTCCAGGGAAGTGGAAGGAATGACAGAGAGAAAAAGAAGGGGGCAGGGAGCAGATCAGAGAGCTGGAGGAAGAAAAGATGCTGCTGGGGAGCCGGACAGGATGACAGAGCCAAAAGAAATGAATAGGAAGCAGGGCAGCAGGATGCAGACAGCAAAAATAATTGTAGGCAACAGGACAGAGGGATTGACAGAGAACTAAGGGACAGGGAGCAGGACAGAGGAATGGAAGGAAAAAATATTGATGAGCAACAGGACAAAAGGATGCAGAGAAAAAGAAAGAGGGAAAAGGAAGGAGGGAGAGAGAGAGAGAGAAAGATGGGGATAGAGCATGGGACATGGAGAGACAAAAAGCAGGACAAGGAACAGCACAGAGGGACTCAGGGCAGGGTGGGGGGAACCAGATGCAGATAAAGACAAAGAGATGGAAAAGGAAAGAAAACAATGATGGGCTGCTGGACAGAGATGGAGGAAGAAAAACTAGGGCCAGAGGAGGGAAGAGAGAAAGGAAAAAAAGGACAGCTAGCTGGACAGGGGGATATAACTAGAAACAAGGAGACAGGCAGCGGGACAGAGGGATAAAGGCAGAATAACCAGGGAGAGGAAGCAGGACAGATGGACAGTGAGACCAAAAAAACGGGCAGGGAGCAGGACTGAAAGATGGAGAAAGAACTATTAGGGGCACAGGGGTAGAGAGAGGAAAATACAGGCTGGAGGAAGGACAGAGGGACAGAGAGAGAGTGACAGAACCCGGACAGAGAGTGGGAGAAAGAAAAACCCGTGACAAGCACCAGGCCAGAGGCGGGGGCAGGGGGAAAGCAGTACAGGAGGAAGGAGAGAGGGATACAGGAAACAAGCGAGGGACAGGGAGCAAGAAAATGGGATACAGAGAAAAAGAGAGGGATGGGGAGAAGGACACTGGAATAGAGAGGAAGCAAGAGCAACAGGGAGAATGACAGGGAGATGGAGCCAGAGGAAAAACAGGGACCAAAAGCAGGACAGAGAAATGGCAAAGGAAAATTAGGGATGGGGAGCAGGACAGAGGGGTGGAGAGACAACGAGGGACGCAAGGATAACAACAGAGAAAGAGGGAGGGAGAGAGGGAAGGAAGGATGAGGAGCAGCACAGCAGGATGGAGAAAGAAAGAGAGGGATGGGGAGCAGGGCAGAGAAATGGAGAAAGAAAATACAGTGATGGGGAGCAGGACAGGGGGCTAGAAAGAGAAAAATAAGACAAGAGAGAAGACCGAGGAGCAGAGAGAGAAAGAAAGGTCGAAAGAAAAGGTCAGAGAGGCAGCGAAATCAAGAAAAACAGGGACAAGGAGCCCTGCCAAGAGATGAAGCAAGAAAATGTAGGGTCGGTGAGCAGGACAGAGGGATAGAGAGACGGGGCGGGGGGAGGAGAGGAAGAACAAAGGAGCGACACAGATGGTGACAGGGCGCAGGACATACAAACAAAGAGAGAAAAAGGACAGGGAACAGGACAAAGGGATTGAGAAATAAAGAGAGGGTCAGATCTGTACAAAGAGAGCAAGAAGGGGGGAAAAAAACAGCAATGGGCTAGAGGACAGAGACAGAGGAAGAGAAAAAAGGGCCAGGGAGCAGGACAGAGGAGGAGAGAAAGGAAAAAGGGAGAGCTGGCTGAACGGGGAGGTATAGCAAGAAGCAACTGGACAGGCAGCAGGACAGAGAAATAAAGGCAGAAAAAACGGGGACACGAAGCAGGACAGAGGAAGAGTGAGAGGAAACAAGGGGCAGGGAGCAGGACAGAGGTGGAGAAAGAAGCATTGGAGCAGAAGGATAGAAAGAGAAAAAAGAAAGACAGCAAGAAGGATGGGGGATAGAGGGGAGAAAGAAGGACAAGGAGCAGGACACTGATTGTCAGAGAAAGACAGGGACAGGGAGCAAGACAAGGTGATACAGAGAGAGAAAAAAGGGACAGGGAGGCAGGACAAAGTGAAAGGCAGCCAAAAATAAGAGACAGGGAGCAGGACAGAGATGGAGGGCAAAAAGCCTACAATGGGCAGCAGGAGACAGGAAAGGAGAAGAAAAAAACTGCACTGGGCTGCAGGACAGAAATGGAGTGAGAAAAAACAGTGACAGGGAGCAGGATAGAGTGACAGAGAACAAAAAAAACAAAGAGGGAACAGGGCAGAGAAATGGGGGGAAAGGCAAGGAGAAGGACAAAGAAACGGGGGGGGGACAGGAAGCAGGACAGGGAGATGGAACAAGAAAGGAAAAAAGGATGGGGAGGCAGAACAAAGGGAAAGAGAAACAAGGACAGGGAGCAGGGCAAAGGGATGGAAGATGAAAAAATAGTGATGGGCTGCAGGATAGAGATGGAGGAATTAAAAAATACACACAGAGGGCATGACAGAATGACAGAGAGAGAAAAAAGGGACAGAGAGTAGAACAGCATTGGAGGAAAAAAACAACTATGATGGGCAGTGGGAGAGAGCTACAGAGAAAGAAAAAATACTGAGGAAGAGAGCAAGGAAAGAATGGAGAGCTAGCTGGACAGGAGGATACAGTAAGAAAGGATGGGAGAGGGCATGGGACAGAGAGAGAAAGACAGAAAAGATAGTGAGAGGAAGCAGGGCAGAGGGACAGCAAGAAAAAAAAGGGACAGGGATCTGCACAGAGATGGAGAAAAAAGCAGCAAAGACAGATGAGAAGAGACAGAAAGAGCAACGGGGAGCAGGGCAGAAAAAGAAAAATCAGGGCAGCAGCGTGATGAGGATGGAGGAAAAAATCTGGGATGGTCAACAGGACAGAGAGGAATATGAATATGGGTAGGGAGTGGGACAAAGGGATATAGCAAGAAACAACAGGACAGAAAGCAAGACAGAGCAACAGACAAGAATAATAACAAGAGAGAGAAAGACAGAGACCATGAGAAGCACAGGGGGTTAGAGAAAGAAAAAGAGGTATTAGGAGCCCTGCAGAGAGATGGAGAACAAAAAAAAAAAAAAGAGGCAGGGAGCAGCACAAAGGGTCAGAGAGAGTAAGAGACAAACAGGAAGAAGGACTGGGACAGTGAGATACACAATGAAAAAAAACAGTGATAGTAAGCAAGACAAAGGGATAGAGAAAGAGATGGAAAGAGAAAGAGAGAGAGGAAGGCAGGGACACGGCGCGGCATGTACAGGCGCGGAGAGGAAAAGAATGCAAGGGAACAGGCCAAAGAAATTGTTGGGGAAAAAAAGACAGATGCAGATCAAGACAAAGAGATGGAAAAGCAACGCAGTGATGCCTACAGGACAGAGACAGAGAATGAAAAAAAAAAAAAGGGAGAGGGAGCAGGACACAAAAATAGAGAGAAGAGGAGAGGTACAGGGGAAGAGACAAAAAAGGAAAAAAACCTCACAAGAGCATGTGAAAGAGAGGGGGCCAGGAGAGAGGCAGGGAGGGCCCAGGATGCACAAGAGGGGAGACAGGGCCTCGAGGGCCCGGGACTCACCCTCACCGCAGCTCTCGCTCTTGGTGCTGCCAGGAGACTTTGACAGTTCAGACGCTTCTTTCTCCTTCTCTCCTCCCTTCCTCTTCTGCAACTCTGGTCGCTTGGCTGTCCTCCACCTAAGAGAATATATGGGTGTCTCACAGCTCTTACAAGATAAGGCTTCCTAGAAAGTATCCTTGCTCACTCATGCAATGGCTCGTGGCCGTACCGCGCTGTTGGTGATGCATACAAACCCTGCGGTCCGTGTTGGCAGCCTGGCCTGCTGTGCACTACAAAGAAGGATCCTTCCTCAGCCGGAGAGGCAGGCTCTTTCTTGCCTGCAGCAGGAGACAGCTGCCAGCCAGATGGCCTTCGATTTCTTCTTCTTTACGTTTCTATGGCATCTCCAGCTTCAGCCGCGGCAGCTCCTGTCCACAGCCGGTAACACCGCTTTTCAAGGAGCAGCTGGAAGCCCGCAGGAAAACACACGAAACCGGCAACAAAACTAGACCACGTGCCGTGCCGCGGGGGCCGCGGCGGTAGGAAGGACTACACCTCGTCGCACACGGCTAAGAGCAGCCCGGCAGCCGAGTCCGCAAAAACTGCACCTGCCGGCACACACTGGCAAACACGGCGCAGCCCCTTCCGCGCGGCTCCCCGCGGCGCCGGCTCCGACCCGGCGCGGCCCGTCCGCGCGGCTCCCCGCGGCGCCGGCTCCGACCCGGCGCGGCCCGTCCGCGCGGCTCCCCGCGGCGCCGGCTCCGACCCGGCGCGGCCCGTCCGCGCGGCTCCCCGCGGCGCCGGCTCCGACCCGGCGCGGCCCGTCCGCGCGGCTCCCCGCGGCGCCGGCTCCGACCCGGCGCGGCCCGTCCGCGCGGCTCCCCGCGGCGCCGGCTCCGACCCGGCGCGGCCCGTCCGCGCGGCTCCCCGCGGCGCCGGCTCCGACCCGGCGCGGCCCGTCCGCGCGGCTCCCCGCGGCGCCGGCTCCGACCCGGCGCGGCCCGTCCGCGCGGCTCCCCGCGGCGCCGGCTCCGACCCGGCGCGGCCCGTCCGCGCGGCTCCCCCCGGCGCCGGCTCCGACCCGGCGCGGCCCGTCCGCGCGGCTCCCCCCGGCGCCGGCTCCGACCCGGCGCGGCCCCCTCCGCGCGGCTCCCCGCGGCGCCGGCTCCGACCCGGCGCGGCCCAGCCGCGGCGCCGGCTCCGACCCGGCGCGGCCCCCTCCGCGCGGCTCCGGCTCCGACCCGGCGCGGCCCCCTCCGCGCGGCTCCCCGCGGCGCCGGCTCCGACCCGGCGCGGCCCCCTCCGCGCGGCTCCCCGCGGCGCCGGCTCCGACCCGGCGCGGCCCCCTCCGCGCGGCTCCCCGCGGCGCCGGCTCCGACCCGGCGCGGCCCCCTCCGCGCGGCCCCCTCCGCGGCGCCGGCTCCGACCCGGCGCGGCCCCCTCCGCGGCGCCGGCTCCGACCCGGCGCGGCCCCCTCCGCGCGGCTCCCCGCGGCGCCGGCTCCGACCCGGCGCGGCCCCCTCCGCGCGGCTCCCCGCGGCGCCGGCTCCGACCCGGCGCGGCCCCCTCCGCGCGGCTCCCCGCGGCGCCGGCTCCGACCCGGCGCGGCCCCCTCCGCGCGGCTCCCCGCGGCGCCGGCTCCGACCCGGCGCGGCCCCCTCCGCGCGGCTCCCCGCGGCGCCGGCTCCGACCCGGCGCGGCCCCCTCCGCGCGGCTCCCCGCGGCGCCGGCTCCGACCCGGCGCGGCCCCCTCCGCGCGGCTCCCCGCGGCGCCGGCTCCGACCCGGCGCGGCCCCCTCCGCGCGGCTCCCCGCGGCGCCGGCTCCGACCCGGCGCGGCCCCCTCCGCGCGGCTCCCCGCGGCGCCGGCTCCGACCCGGCGCGGCCCCCTCCGCGCGGCTCCCCGCGGCGCCGGCTCCGACCCGGCGCGGCCCCCTCCGCGCGGCCCCCTCCGCGCGGCTCCCCGCGGCGCCGGCTCCGACCCGGCGCGGCCCCCTCCGCGCGGCTCCCCGCGGCGCCGGCTCCGACCCGGCGCGGCCCCCTCCGCGCGGCTCCCCGCGGCGCCGGCTCCGACCCGGCGCGGCCCCCTCCGCGCGGCTCCCCGCGGCGCCGGCTCCGACCCGGCGCGGCCCCCTCCGCGCGGCTCCCCGCGGCGCCGGCTCCGACCCGGCGCGGCCCCCTCCGCGCGGCTCCCCGCGGCGCCGGCTCCGACCCGGCGCGGCCCCCTCCGCGCGGCTCCCCGCGGCGCCGGCTCCGACCCGGCGCGGCCCCCTCCGCGCGGCTCCCCGCGGCGCCGGCTCCGACCCGGCGCGGCCCCCTCCGCGCGGCTCCCCGCGGCGCCGGCTCCGACCCGGCGCGGCCCCCTCCGCGCGGCTCCCCGCGGCGCCGGCTCCGACCCGGCGCGGCCCCCTCCGCGCGGCTCCCCGCGGCGCCGGCTCCGACCCGGCGCGGCCCCCTCCGCGCGGCTCCCCGCGGCGCCGGCTCCGACCCGGCGCGGCCCGTCCGCGGCGCCGGCTCCGACCCGGCGCGGCCCCCTCCGCGCGGCTCCCCTCCGCGCCGGCTCCGACCCGGCGCGGCCCCTCCGCGCGGCTCCCGGCGGCGCCGGCTCCGACCCGGCGCGGCCCCTCCGCGCGGCTCCCGGCGGCGCCCGCTCCGACCCGGCGCGGCCCCTCCGCCCGGCTCCCGGCGGCGCCCGCTCCGACCCGGCGCGGCCCCTCCGCCCGGCTCCCGGCAGCCCGCCGCTCACCTGTGCGGTGCCGACGCTGCAGTACCTGGCTTCGGCTACGAGACGACAGCAGCAGCGAGCACCCGCCGGACAGCGCTTGCCCAGGGGCGGCAGTGGCGCTGCAGTGCTGCACTTTGCATACGTCTGGCGACAGCGGTATTTCCTTACCGAGGAGCAGCAACGAGCGCGTGGGGAAACACCCCGCAGACACCGCAGCAGGGCATTGCTGTTACGGGTAGAGGCTAGCGTGCCACAGGGACGCTACCACGCATGCGCGGCTCCAGAGCTTCACTACCGAATTTTGGTCGCTCGGTGGCAGCAGGGAGCGCAGCAAAGCGCGCCACTGCGCATGCGCGGCACTCGCGCCGCAGTACCGAATTTTGGTCGCACGGTGGCAGCAGGGAGCACGGCAAAGCGCGCCACCGCGCACGCGCGAATCCCGAGCTGCAGTACCGAATTTCGGTCGCACGGTGGCAGCAAGGAGCGCGGCAAAGCGCGCCACCGCGCATGCGCGGCTCCAGAGCTTCACTACCGAATTTTGGTCGCATGGTGGCAGCAGCGAGTACGGCAAAGCGCGCCACCGCGCATGCCCGAATCCCGAGCTGCAGTACCGAATTTTGGTCGCACCGTGGCAGCAGGGAGCGCGGCAAAGCGCGCCACCGCGCATCCGCGCGCCCGAGTTGCAGTACCGAACTTTGGTCGCACGGTGGCAGCAAGGAGCGCGGCAGAGAGCGCCACCGCGCATGCGCGGCGCCCGAGCTGCAGTACCGAATTTTGGTCGCACGGTGGCAGCAAGGAGCGCGGCAGAAAGCTGTGATTTTGCTCCTCTAGCTCTCGTTGTCTTCCTCGGGCTCTGGTTTTCTTCCTCGAGGGCTAGTTTTGTTCCTCGGGCTCTGGTTTTGTTCTTCCAGCTCTGCTTTAGCTCCTCGGGCACTGGTTTGATTCCAAGGGTCTCGTTTTGTTCCTCGGACCCTCCATTTGTTCCTCAGTCTCTGGTTTTGTTCCTCGGGCTCTAGTTTTCTTCCTCGAGCTCTGGTTTTGTTCCTCGGGCTCTGGTTCTGTTCCTCGGGCTCTGGTTCTGTTCCTCCAGCTCTGGTTTTTCTACTCGGGCTCTGGTTTTGTTCCTCGGGCTCTGGTTTTTTCCCTCGGGCTCTCGTTTTGTTCCTCAGGCCCTGCTTTTCTTCCTCGGGCCCTGCTTTTCTTCCTCGGGCCCTGCTTTTCTTCCTCGGGCTCTGGTTTTGTTCCTCGGGCTCTAGTTTAGTTCCACAGGCTCTGGTTTTATTCCTCGGGCCCTCCTTTTGTTCCTCGGTCCCTGGTTTTCTTCCTCGGGCTCTGGTTTTCTTCCTCGGACTCTGGTTTTCTTCCTCGGGCTCTGGTTTTGTTCCTCGGGCTCTGGTTTTTTCCCTCGGGCTCTCGTTTTGTTCCTCGGGCCCTCCTTTTCTTCCTCGGGCCCTGCTTTTCTTCCTCGGGCCCTGCTTTTCTTCCTCGGGCCCTGCTTTTGTTCCTCGGGCTCTGGTTTTGTTCCTCGGGCTCTGGTTTTGTTCCTCGGGCTCTAGTTTAGTTCCACAGGCTCTGGCCTGTGGGCCCTCCTTTTGTTGTGTGATTAGACCTGGTGTGCTTTATTTGTGGCAAGTCCACCGAGCACCCAGGCCTGAATAAAACAATCTCTCTCCTGAGCGTGTGGAATTGGTTCCTTCCACGCCGGGCACGAATCCGCTTTTCGGACAACACCTAGCCCCCAGCACCCGCACCAGCAGCACCAGCAAGCCCAGTGCCCAGCACGCAGCAACCTCAGGGCCCAGCACCCAGCCGTGCCCGCCACCCGGACATGCCCAGCACCCAGCAACCCCAGTGCACAACACCCAGCACCCCCAGCGCCCAGAAACCAACACACGCACACACCCAGCACGCCCACCGCCCAAAACCCAGCAGCCCAACATGCCCAGCACACAGCACCACCACCGCCACCACCCCCACTGCCCAGTACCCAGCACCCACACATGCCCAGCACCCAGACATGCCCAGCACACAGCACCACCACCGCCCACCACCCCCACTGCCCAGTACCCAGCACCCACACATGCCCAGCACTCAGACATGCCCAGCAGGCAGCTTCTCTGCTGCCCACCGCCCAGCATCCCGACCGCCCAGCACCCAGACATGCCCAGGCCCCGCCACACAGCACCCACACTGCCCAACACCCAGCACTCACACATACCCAGCACAACCAGGGCCCAGCACACAGCACACGCACATGTCAGGAATCCAGCACCCTCACAGCACAGCACCCAGCAACCCCAGCACAGCCACCCAGCACCGCATATGCCCAGCACCTAGCACCGCATATGCCCAACACCCAGCACCCACTACCTCCAGTACCCAGCATCCAGCACCAAGACATACCCTGCACTCAGTTATGTATAGTAGCCAGCAATACCAGGGCCCAGCACCCCAGTACCTAGAACCCAACACTGCCACTGCCCAACACCCACCACCCGGACGTGCCCAGCACACAGCACCCCCACTGCCCCACACAGCCAGCGCCCAGTACCCAGCACCCAGACATGGCCAGCACCCAAACATGCCCAGCACTCAACACACCACTGCCCAGATCCCAGCAAACCAGCCCCCAACATCTCCAGTGATCAGCACATAGCACCCGGACATGCCCAGCATCCAGCACCCGCAGCGCTCAGCATCCACCACCCCCAGTGCTCTGTACTCAGCACACCAAACACCTACCATCCAGCACGCCCACACGTCTCACACCCAGCATCCCCAGTGCCCAGCAACCAGCATACCCAACACCCACCATCCATCACCCCCACACGTCTCACACCCAGCACCCCCAGTGCTCTGTACTCAGCACACCAAACACCCACCATCCAGCTCCCCCACCACCCAGCACCCCCAGTGCGCAGTACCCCACACCCAGACATGCCCAGCACCCGGACATACACAGCACTCAGCACTGTCCTGCTTCCGGCTGGGACAGAGTTAACTTTCTTCCCAGTAGCTTGAGGGGTGTGCTGGCTTTTGGGTTTGGTGTGAGAGGAGCGTTGATGGCCCCTTAATGCTTTGGCTGTTGCTGGGCGGTGCTTGCACCGGGAGACTTTTGTTCTCTCTTTTCTGCCTCCCACAGGAAGCTCGGGGGGGGGTGGGGGGTGGCAGGGGGGTGGGGAGCACAGCCGGGGTAGTTGACCTAGCTGGCCAATGGGGTATTCTATAGCATGTGACATCCTGCTCAGTATAAAAAATGGGAGGGGGCGGGGGGGGGAAACAACACCCCCTCCCCCCGCCCCAGTTCATGACACGCGGTCGGCAGCGGTGAGCAGTTGCATTCTGCATTGCCTGCTTTGTATCGTCTGTTGTTGTTGTTGCTCTCATTGTTATTATTACTGTTCTACTTCGTTTTATTTCAACCATTAAACTGTTTTTATCTCAACCCGGGAGTTTTCCTACTTGTGCCCTCCCGATTCTCTCCCCCATCCCACGGGGTGTGGGGGGGAGGAGAGCCAGTGGCTGCGTGGGGTTTTTTTGCAGGCTGGGGTTAAACCACGACATGCACCCATCATACCCTCCACCCAGCACCCCCATGGCCCAGCACTCATTCCCAGACATGCGCACAACCTAGCACACCCACCGCCAACACACAGCCCCTGGACATGCCCAGCACCCAGCAGCCCCACTGCCCAGCACCGCATTGCCCAGCATCCCCAGCGCCCAGCACCCTCACTGCCCACCACCCAGAACAACAAGTGCCGAGCACACAGCATCCGGACATGCCCAGCACCGGGGCACACCCAGCACCCACAAGACCCAGCACCCGGTCATGACCAGCAACTGGAAATGCCCACAGCCAGCACCTCTAGCTCCCAGCAGCCATCAACCCCAGTGCCTAGCACTCAGCACCCAGTCGTGCCAAGCACCCAACACCCCGGTGCTCAGCACCCTGCACACGCTCGTGTCCAGGGCCCACCACACAGCACCCACACTGCCCAACACCCAGCACCCACACATACCCGGCACAACCAGGGCCCAGCACACAGCCCACGCACGTGCCAGGAATCCAGCATCCCCAGAGCACAGCACCCAGCAACCCCAGCACAGCCACCCAGCACCGCATATGCCCAGCATGAAGCACCGCATATGCCCACAACCCAGCACCCAGTACCTCCAGCACCAGGCATCCAGCACAAAGACATACCCTGCACTCAGTTATGCAGAGTACCTAGCAATACCGGGCCCAGCACCCCAGTACCTAGCACCCAACACTCCCACTGCCCAACACCCACCACCTGGACATGCCCAGCACACAGCACCCCCACCACCCCACACCGCCAGCGCCCAGTATGCAGCACCCAGAAATGCCCAGCACCCAAACATGCCCAGCACTCAACACACCACTGCCCAGATCCCAGCAAACCAGCCCCCAACATCGCCAGTGATCAGCACATAGCACCCGGAATGCCCAGCACCCGCAGCGCTCAGCACCCAGCACCCCCAGGGCCCAGCAGCCAGCACCGCAGCAACCAGCATCCCCAGCGCCCAGCACCCGGTCATGCCAAGCACCTGGACATGCCCAGCAGCAAGCACGCCTGTGCCCAGCACACAATATCCCCAGCACCCAGTAGCCCCAGCACCCAGCAGCAAGAGATACCCTGCACCCGCTTACGCATAGTACCCACAGCGCTCAGCAGCCACCATCCCCAGTGCTCTGTACTCAGCACACCAAACACCCACCATCCAGCACCCCCACACGTCTCACACCCAGCACCCCCAGTGCGCAGTACCCCGCACCCAGACATGCCCAGCACCCGGACATACACAGCACTCAGCACTGTCCTGCTTCCGGCTGGGACAGAGTTAACTTTCTTCCCAGTAGCTTGGGGGGTGTGCTGGCTTTTGGGTTTGGTGTGAGAGGAGCGTTGATGGCCCCTTAATGCTTTGGCTGTTGCTGGGCGGTGCTTGCACCGGGAGACTTTTGTTCTCTCTTTTCTGCCTCCCACAGGAAGCTCGGGGGGGGGTGGGGGGTGGCAGGGGGGTGGGGAGCACAGCCTGGGTAGTTGACCTAGCTGGCCAATGGGGTATTCTATAGCATGTGACATCCTGCTCAGTATAAAAAATGGGAGGGGGCGGGGGAGGGAAACGACTCTCCCCCCCCCCCCGCCCCAGTTCATGACACGCGGTCGGCAGCGGTGAGCAGTTGCATTGTGCATTGCCTGCTTTGTATCGTCTGTTGTTGTTGTTGTTCTCATTGTTATTATTACTGTTCTACTTCGTTTTATTTCAACCATTAAACTGTTTTTATCTCAACCCGGGAGTTTTCCTACTTGTGCCCTCCCGATTCTCTCCCCCATCCCACGGGGTGGGGGGGGGGAGGAGAGCCAGCGGCTGCGTGGGGTTTATTTGCAGGCTGGGGTTAAACCACGACATGCACCCATCGTACCCTCCACCCAGCACCCCCATGGCCCAGCACTCATTCTCGGACATGCGCACAACCTAGCACACCCACCACCAACACACAGCCCCTGGACATGCCCAGCACCCAGCAGCCCCACTGCCCAGCACCCCCAGCACCCAGCATCCCCAGCACCCAGCAGCAAGAGATACCCTGCACCCGCTTATGCATGGTACCCAGCACTCCCAGGGCCCAGCAACCAGCACCCCGAGTACTTAGCCTCCAGCACCCACACCAGCCAGCACCCAGCAAGGCCGGTACCCAGCAACCTCAGGGCCCAGAACCCAGCAGCCAGCTATTGCCCAGCACACAGACATGCCCAGCACCCAGCAACCCCAGTGCACACAACCCAGAAGCCCCAGCGCCCAGAAACCAACAGCCCCAGTGCCCAGCACTCCCAGGGCTCAGAAACCAACATTCGCATGCACCCAACACTCCAACCACCCAGCACCCGGACATGCCCAGCATGCAGCACCACCAGGGACCACCACCCCCAGCACCACGCACCCAGCACTACCACTGCCCAGCACCTGGACATGCCCAGCACCCAGATGTGCCCAGCAGGCAGCTTCCCTGCTGCCCACCGCCCAGCATCGCGACCACCCAGCACCCCGACCGCCCAGCACCTGGACATGCCCAGGCCCCGCCACACAGCACCCACACTGCCCAATACCCAGCACCCACACATACCCAGCACAACCAGGGCCCAGCACACACACGCGACAGGTTAAACCATGACATGCACCCATCATACCCTCCACCCAGCACCCCCATGGCCCAGCACTCATTCCCAGACATGCGCACAACCTAGCACACCCACCGCCAACACACTGCCCCTGGACATGCCCAGCCGCCCCAGTGCCCAGCACCCAGTAGCCCCAGCACCCAGCAGCAAGAGATACCCTGCACCTGCTTATGCATAATACCCAGCACTCCCAGGGCCCAGCAACCAGCACTTAGCCCCCAGCACCCACACCAGCCAGCACCCAGCAAGGCCGGTGCCCAGCACCCAGCAACCTCAGGGCCCAGAACCCAGCAGCCAGCCATTGCCCAGCACCCAGACATGCCCAGCACCCAGCAACCCCAGTCCACAGAACCCAGAAGCCCCAGTGCCCAGAAACCAACCACCCCAGTGTCCAGCACCCAGTACACCCAGGGCCCAGCAACCAACACCCGCACATGCCCAGCACCCCCACCACCCAGCACACCCAAAGACTATCACGCCCAGCGCCAAGCACCCAGCACCGCCATTGCCTAGCACCGGGACATGCCCAGCACCCAGTACCACCACCACCAGTGCACAGTACCAAGCACCCGGATATGCCCAGCACGGAGACATTCCTACCAGGCAGCTTCCGTGCTCCCCATCGCCCAGAACCTCCAGTGCCCATCACCCAGCACCGGGACATGCCCAGCGCCCACCACACAGCACCCATACTGCCCAACACCCAGCACCCACACATACCCAGCACAAGCAGGGCACAGCACACGCACCTGCCAGGAATCCAGCACCCTCACAGCACAGCACCCAGCAAACCCAGAGCACACACCTAGCACCGGATATGGCCAGCACCGGATATGGCCAGCACCAAGACATACCCTGCACTCAGTTATGCATAGTAACAAGCAATGCCAGGGCCCAGCATCCCCAGTACTTAGCACCCAGCACTCCCACCGCCCAATACCCACCACCCGGACGTACCCAGCACCCCCACTGCCCGTGCCCAGCACCCAGACATGCCCAGCACCCAAACATGCCCAGCGCCCAACACACCAGAAAGCAGCAAACCAGCCCCCACCATCCCCAGTGATCTGCACATAGCACCCAGCACACGCTGCGCTCAGCACCCACCACCCACAGTGCCCAGAAACCAGCATACCCAATGCCCAGCATCCAGTACCACCACCACCCCAACTGCCCAGTACCCGCACGCGGATATGCCCAGCACCCGAACATACACAGTACCCCTAGGACCCAGCACTCAGAACTCCAGTGCACTGCACTGTCCTGCTTCTGGCTGGGACAGAGTTAACTTTCTTCCCAGTAGCTTGGGGGGTGTGCTGGCCTTTTGGGTTTGGTGTGAGAGGAGCGTTGATGGCCCCTTAATGCTTTGACTGTTGCTGGGCGGTGCTTGCACCAGGAGACTTTTGTTCTCTCTTTTCGGCCTCCCACAGGAAGTTCGGGGGGGGGGGTGGGGGGTGGCGGGGGGGGTGGGAAGCACAGCCGGCGTAGTTGACCCAGCTGGCCAATGGGGTATTCTATAGCATGTGACATCCTGCTCAGTATAAAAACTGGGAGGGGGCGGGGGAGGGAAACGACTCTCCCCCCCCCCCGCCCCAGTCCATGACACGCGGTCGGCAGCGGTGAGCAGTTGCATTCTGCATTGCCTGCTTTGTATCGTCTGTTGTTGTTGTTGTTCTCATTGTTATTATTACTGTTCTACTTCGTTTTATTTCAACCATTAAACTGTTTTTATCTCAACCCGGGAGCTTTCCTACTTGTGCCCTCCCGATTCTCTCCCCAATCCCACGGGGTGGGGGGGGGGGAGGTGAGCCAGTGGCTGCGTGGGGTTTATTTGCTGGCTGGGGTTAAACCAACACATGCACCCATCATACCCTCCACCCAGCACTGCCAGGGCCCAGCATTCCCATGGCCCAGCACTGATTCCCACACATGCACACAACCCAGCAGACGCACCGCCAATGCACAGCACCTCGACATGCCCAGCAGCCCTGGAGCCCAGCACACAGCACCCAGCAGCCCCAGCACCAGGACATGACAAGAAGCCAGTCCCCGCAGTGCCCAGCAACCCACGACTCAGCAACGGAACATGCCTAGCACCAGGCACCACCAATGTGTAGCAAGGAGTGCTAGGTGTGGTGCATATGGCACATTTGGGGTGCTGGAGCTGGCTGGGTGTTGGGCAGCTGAGAAGGGTCTATCAAGGGAAGGTGAGAGCCACCAACATCTTTCAGTCCTGCCTGTTAGTTTATGGGAGCCCGAAGAGGGGATCGACTGCTTTGCAGTTGGGCTGTGGTAAGGTTGCTGGTTGGGTGGTAGAGCGAGAGCAGCTCCCTCGGAAAGGGCTGCCACGAAAGGCAAGAGCCAGAAACAGCTTTCAATCCTGGTTCTTTCAGTGTTGGAGCGCCCTCTGGTGGGAAGCCGTTTACGAAATGGGCTCAAGAGATGGTAAGGCAAAGGTTGATATTTAGGTTTGAGAATAAGGGAGAGGGGTGGTGGGACCGGGAAGGGTCCCGTGGTGGGTCCATGTGGTGGGTGGCGTTAACTAATGCAGAAGGATCTCGTTATCTACGCAGAACCTCAAACTATCCCTTATCCTCCTCAGAGGCAAGCTCCGAAACGGCCACCCACCTCCTCCGGCTCAGGCACAGAAATAGCCAGGAATCAAGGACGATGCTGACCCTCACGATCTCTTGGCAGCCCCTCCTCAGCCCCACCAACACCGGGGCTCTGTCGCTGTTCTCCCACTTTTCCTCGACATATCCCTGACCCTTACCAGGGCCACCTCCGAAGCGGCCACCCTCCACATGGGGCTTGGCACTGAAGTAGCCAGGAAACAAGGTTGATGCTGGCTCTCACGATCACTTTGCAGCCCCTTTCCAGCCGCACCAACACCGGGGCTCTGTGCCTGTTCTCCCACCTTACCTCAACCTATCCCAGACCCTCATCAGGGCCAAGCTCCAAAGCGGCCACCCTCCACGTGGAGCTTGGCACTAAGGTAACCAGAAATGCATCTTGATGCTGGCCCCCACCTTCCCTTGGTAGCCCCACCAAAACCGGGGATCTGTCTCTGTTCTCCACCTTATCCTCGACATATCCCTTACCCTCATTGGAGCCAAGCTCCGAAGAGGCCACCCTCAACATGGGGCTCAGGCACTGTGATAGCCAGGAACCAAGGCTGATGGTGGCCCTCACCTTCCATTTGTAATCCCTAGGCAGCCCCACCAACACCGGGGCTCTGTGCCTGTTCTCCCACCTAACCTCAACCTAGCCCTGACCCTCATCGGAGCCAAGCTCCGAAGCGGCCACCCTCCACGTGGAGCTTGGCACTAAGATAACCAGAAATCCAGCTTGATGCTGGCCCTCACCTTCCCTTGGTAGCCCCACCAAAACCGGGGCTCTGTCTCTGTTCTCCACCTTATCCTCGACATATCCCTTACCCTCATCGGAGCCAAGCTCCGAAGAGACCACTCCCCACGTGGGGCTTAGGTACTGAATGAGCCTGGAATCAAGGTTGATGATGGCCCTCACGATCTCTTTGCAGCCCCTTCTCAGCCCCACCAGTACCGGGGCTCTGTAGCTGTTCTCCCACTTAGCCTCGACAGATCCCTTACCCTCATCAGGGCAAAGCGTCGCAGCGGCCACACTCCACATGGGGCTTGGCACTGAGATAGCCAGGAATCAAGGGTGGTGCTGGCACACACCTTCCATTTGCAGTCCCTAGGCAAGCCCACCAACACCGGGGCTCTGTGCCTGTTCTCCCTCCTAACCTCAACCTAGCCCTGACCCTCATCAGGCCCAAGCTCCGAAGTGGCCACCGGCCACATGGAGCTAGGCACTGAAGTAGCTAGGAACCAAGGCTGATGCTGGCCCTCACGATCTCTTGGCAGCTCCTTCTCACCCCCACCAACACCGTGTTTCTGTGCCTGTTCTCCCACCTAACCTCAACCTAGCCCTGACCCTCATCAGGGCAAAGCTTCGAAGCGGCCACACTCCACATGGGGCTTGGCATTGAGATAGCCAGGAATCAAGGCTGATGCCGGACCTCGCCTTCCGTTTGCAGTCCCTAGGCAGCCCCACCAACACCGGCGCTCTGTGTCTGTTCCCCCAGTTATCCTCGACATATCCCTTCTCCTCATCAGGGCCAAGCTCCGAAGCGGCCACCCACCACATGGGGCTCTGGGGCAGACGTGGCTAGGAATGAAGGCTGATGCTGGCCCTCACGATCTCTTGTCAGCCCCTCCTCAGCCCCACCAACCCCTGCTCCCTTCTCTTTGGTCTCCCACCTAAACATCAACCTACATCTTACCTTCAGCAGAGCCAGGCTCTGAAACGTCTACCCACCAGATGGCGCTCCAACACAGAGGGAACCACGATGACTGGCGTTCGTTGCACTCGCCTGCCCCGGCAGCCCTTTGAGGTCCCCACCACCACCGGGGCTAGGCGCTTCCGTAGCACTCAACCGTCAACCTTGCCGCAGCCCAACTGCAAAGCAGACAAGCGCCCCGTCGAGCTCCCACACACGTTTTGCCAGGACTGAAATATGTTCGCAGTGCTCACCTTCCCTTTACAGCCCCTTCTCAGCTGCCCAGCACCCAGCCATCTCCAGCACCGCAAATGCGCAACATCCAGCACACCTAGCACCCCTTGGGATCTTTGGCAGTGCTTGGTGCTGGGCATGTGTCGGTGCTGGGTCGTGGGGGTACTGTGTGCTAGGCCCTGAGTGGAGTGGGTTCTGGACAGGTCTGGGTGCTGCGGTTGCTGGGTGTTGGGCATATCTGGGTGCTCGCCATGTCCCTGTGCTGGGCACTGGGAGGATTTGGTGCTGGGAATGGGCAGGCGATGATCGTGCCTGGGTGGTGGATGCGGGCTACAGGCAGTGCTGGGCACTGGCTGCGCTGGGTGCTGGTCATTGGGGGTACTGGGTTCTAGGCACTGGGCATGCGGGGTGCTGGACATCTCTGGGTGCTGAGCATGTCCAAGTGATGGGTCCGGGGCACTGGGACTGCTGGGCAGTGGGGGTGCTGGGGACTATGCATATCAGGGTGCTGGGCATGCCTGTGTACTGAGTGCTTGGCGCTGGGTTCTGGATGCTGGCTGGTGGGCATTGTCTGTGTGCTGGTTATTGGGCACTGGCGGTGGTAGGCATGGGAGTGCTTGTTGCTGGGCATTTTCTGATCCTGGCTGTTGGGGGCGCTGAGCACTGGGCATGTCTGGGTGATGGATGGAGGGAGTTTTGGGTGCTGGGCACTAGGGGTGCTGGCTAGTGGGTATGTCCGTGTGCTGGGTATGTCCATATGCCGGATGCTGTGCGCTGGGGATGCTGGGCACTGGGGTTAGTGGGTGCTGTGCACTGGGGTTGCTGGGTGCTGGGCAGCGCGACTGCTGGGGGCTGGGAGTGCTGGGTACTATGAATAAGCGGGTGCAGGGTATGTCTTGCTGCTGGATGGTGGGTTCTGGGGCTACTGGGAGCTGGGGGTATTGGGTGCTGGGCACTGGGGTTGCTGAGTGGTGGGCATGTCCAGGTGTTGTTTGTTGGCGGTTGGGGTGCTGGGTTGTGCGCCTGTCCAGGAGTTAGTGCTGGGCCCTGGGGGTGCTGTGTATGTCCGAGTGCTGGGCATGTCCGGATGCTGGGTAAACGGGTTCTTGGGCTGTGGGGGTGTTGGGTATGCTGGTTTCTGGGCACTGGGGAGGTGCTGGCTGCGAGACCTGTATGGTGGTGGGTGTTTGGTGTACTGGGTGCAGGGCGCTGGGTGCTGGGCATGTCCGGGTGCTACGTGCTGATCACTGGGGATGTTGGGGGCTGGTTTGCTGTGTTCTGGTGTGTAGCGTGCTGGGCATGTTTGGGTGCTGGGCACGTCCAGGTGCTGGGTACTGGGCGCTGGGGGTGGTGGTCCCTGGGGGTGCTGTGTGCTGGGCATGTCCGGGGGGTGGGTTGGGCAGTGGGGTTGCTGGGTGCTGGGAATGTGCGGGTGCTGGGGGCTGGGCCCTGAGGTTGATGGGGGCTGGGCACTCAGGTTGCTGGGTGCTGGCTGGTGCGGTTGCGGGGCCCTGGTGTTGCTGTGTACTATGCATAACTGAGTGCAGGGTATCTCTTGGTGCTGGAGGTACTGGGTGCTGGGCATATCCGGTGCTGGGCCTGTGCTCTGGAGTTGCTGGGTTCTGTGCTCTGGGGGTGCTTGTTTCTTGGCACGTGCGTGTGCTGTGTGCTCTTCCCTGGTTGTGCTGGGTATGTGTGGGTGTTGGGCAGTGTGGGTGCTGTGTGGTGGGCGCTGGGCATGTCTGGGTGCTGGGTGATGGGCACTGGAGGTTCTGGGCGATGGGGAGCAGGGAAGCTGCCTGCTAGGCATGTCTGAGTGCTGGGCATGTCCGGGTGCTGGGTACTGTGCGCTGGCAGTGGTGGGCGGTGGTGGTGCTGGGTGCTGGGCATGTCCGGGTGCTAGGCAATGGCGGTGCTGGGTGCTTGGCGCTGGGGGTGATGGTCTTTGGGTGTGCTGGGTGCTGGGCATGTCCCTGTGCTGGGTGGTGGGGGTGCTGGGCATGTGCGGGTGTTGGTTGCCGGGCCCTGGGTGTACTGGGTGCTGGACGCTGGGGTGGTTGGTTTCTGGGCGCTGGGGCTGCTGGGTTCTGTGCCCCTGTGTTGCTGGGTGCTGAGCATGTCCGGGTGCTGGCCATGTCTAAGTGCAGCGTGCTGGGCACTGGGTGCTGGGGGGTGGGGGTGCTGGATGCTGAGTGTTGGGTATGCGGGTTTCCGGGCACTGGGCGGAAGTGTGTGAGACCTGTGGGTGTGTTGTATGGTGGGTGTTTGGGGTGCTGAGTGCTGCAGGTGCTGGGCATGTTCAGGTGCTATGTGCTGATCACTGGGGTTCTTGGGGGCTGGTTTGCTGTGTTCTGGTGTGTTGGGCGCTGGGCATGTTTGTCTGGGTGCTGGGCATGTCTGGGTGCTGGGTACTGGGAACTGGCAGTGCGGGGCGGTGCGGGTGCTGTGTGCTGGGCATGTCGGGGTGCTGGGTACTGGGCAGTGGGAGTGCTGGGTGCTAGGTACTGGGGGTGCTGGGCCTTGGCGTTGCTGGCTACTATACATAACTGAGTGCAGGGTATGTCTTGGTGCTGGATGCTTGGTGCTGGAGGTACCGGGTGCTGGGCATATGCAGTGCTGGGTGTTGGGCATATCCGGTGCTGGGTGGCTGTGCTGGGGTTGCTGGGTGCTGTGCTGTGAGGGTGCTGGATTCCTGGCATGTGCGTGTACTGTGTGCTGGGCCCTGGTTGTGCTGGGTATGTGTGGGTGCTGGGTGTTGGGCACTGGGGGAGGGTGGTGCTAGGTGCTGGGCATGTCCAGGTGCTGAGCAATGGTGGTGCTGGGTGCTTGGCGCTGGGGGTGGTGGTACCTGGGGCTGCTGTGTGCTGGGCACGTCGGGGTGCTGGGTTTTGGGCGGTGGGGGTGCTGGGTGCTGGGCGTGTGCGTGTGTTGGTTGCTGGACCCTGGCGTGCTGGGCGCTGGGGCTATCGGTTACCGGGTGCTGGGGGTGCTGGGTTCAATGCAGCGTATGCAGGTCCTGGGCAGTGGGTGTGCTGGAAGCTGGGTGTTGGGTATGCTGGTTCCTGCCACTGCGGGTGCTGGGTGTGAGACTTGTGGGCGTGCTGGATGGTGGGTGTTTGGTGTGCACCCTCACTGCCCACCACCCAGAACCCCAAGTGCCGAGCACACAGCATCCGGACGTGCCCAGCACCTGCACACGCCCAGCACCCACAAGACCCAACAACCAGCACTGGTCATGACCAGTACCTGGAAATGCCCACAGCCAGCACCCCTAGCTCCCCGCACCCAGCACTCCCAGGGCCCAGCACGAATTCCCGGACATGCGCACAACCCAGCACACCCACCGCCAACACACAGCATCGAGACATGCCCAGCAGCCCCAGTGCCCAGCATCCACCAGCAAGACATACCCTGCACCCAATTATGCATGGTATCCAGCACTCCCAGGGCCCAGCAACCAGTAGCCCCAGTACCTCGGCTCGCTTCTGTAATTCTACACAATGAAGACTTGTGGCTTAGAAGTTAGGGAACTAGCAGGTGTGGTGTTTGCAAGTGTGTAGAATTGTAGTCTAAATCGTGTCTCCTGGAAGCAGTGTTAGACTCTAGTGAAGAGTAACCTTGGAAACGAGAACCGTAAACAAAGGTAGTCCAGACGTGGCTCGGAGACAAACCTCGACCTTAAAGGAAAGAAAGGAACAGGTTCACGAAGAGTTCACGACCCCGCCGACCACCACAGACCACCCGAGACCCTCAAGGAGACCCTAAAGGTTTTAGTGCGCATGTGTCTAGGATGATGTAATATTATAATCGGTTCTCGGAAATTTAAGGAATATGTAAAAGAGAAACTGAAAATATGTATGAGAAGCATGGATACAAACAGAAAGGTGATTAGACCTGGTGTGCTTCATTTGTGGCAAGTCCACCGAGCACCCAGGCCTGAATAAAACAATCTCTGTGGAATTGGTTCCTTGTGGAGGGATTTTTATTAAATAACGGTCATCCTATGAACATTCCAAGCACTGAGGATTTGTTAGTAATAGTAGAAGGCTGCTAAAGAGCAATTGTAGTTTTAGAGTCTCTGAAGTGATAGTAGAGCAGGAAAAACAGGCTGAGGAATGTAAATATCAGTAGATTATGTAACGGAATGCAGGCGCAGGAAGCGTTCGCGTGGACACCTGCTTTTGACCAATCTGTGTATGTTAAGATTCGTGTGCTTGCTGACTGTAAACCAATAGAGGATTCGGAGGTGCGCGTGTTACTGTGGCTAGCTTATAAAAGTAGCACAATATCTTGAAATAAAGGAGAATGACCATACCCACATTGGGACTCCTCATTACTCCGGGAACGCGCTCCTATTCCGACCCATGGTCACTCCAACAGTTCCTTCCACGCCGGGCACGAATCCGCTTTTCGGACAACACCTAGCCCCCAGCACCCGCACCAGCAGCACCAGCAAGCCCAGTGCCCAGCACGCAGCAACCTCAGGGCCCAGCACCCAGCCGTGCCCGCCACCCGGACATGCCCAGCACCCAGCAACCCCAGTGCACAACACCCAGCACCCCCAGCGCCCAGAAACCAACACACGCACACACCCAGCACGCCCACCGCCCAAAACCCAGCAGCCCAACATGCCCAGCACACAGCACCACCACCGCCCACCACCCCCACTGCCCAGTACCCAGCACCCACACATGCCCAGCACTCAGACATGCCCAGCAGGCAGCTTCTCTGCTGCCCACCGCCCAGCATCCCGACCGCCCAGCACCCAGACATGCCCAGGCCCCGCCACACAGCACCCACACTGCCCAACACCCAGCACTCACACATACCCGGCACAACCAGGGCCCAGCACACAGCATACGCACATGTCAGGAATCCAGCACCCTCACAGCACAGCACCCAGCAACCCCAGCACAGCCACCCAGCACCGCATATGCCCAGCACCAAGCACCGCATATGCCCAACACCCAGCACCCACTACCTCCAGTACCCAGCATCCAGCACCAAGACATACCCTGCACTCAGTTATGTATAGTAGCCAGCAATACCAGGGCCCAGCACCCCAGTACCTAGAACCCAACACTGCCACTGCCCAACACCCACCACCCGGACGTGCCCAGCACACAGCACCCCCACTGCCCCACACAGCCAGCGCCCAGTACCCAGCACCCAGACATGGCCAGCACCCAAACATGCCCAGCACTCAACACACCACTGCCCAGATCCCAGCAAACCAGCCCCCAACATCTCCAGTGATCAGCACACAGCACCCGGACATGCCCAGCACCCAGCACCCGCAGCGCTCAGCATCCACCACCCCCAGTGCTCTGTACTCAGCACACCAAACACCTACCATCCAGCACGCCCACACGTCTCACACCCAGCATCCCCAGTGCCCAGCAACCAGCATACCCAACACCCACCATCCAACACCCCCACACGTCTCACACCCATGACCCCCAGTGCTCTGTACTCAGCACACCAAACACCCACCATCCAGCACCCCCACACGTCTCACACCCAGCACCCCCAGTGCGCAGTACCCCACACCCAGACATGCCCAGCACCCGGACATACACAGCAC
Organism: Calonectris borealis; assembly: GCF_964195595.1. Classification (NCBI taxonomy): domain Eukaryota; kingdom Metazoa; phylum Chordata; class Aves; order Procellariiformes; family Procellariidae; genus Calonectris; species Calonectris borealis. The sequence goes on along the minus strand of NW_027441507.1, from coordinate 168,058 downwards.
TCAGCACTGTCCTGCTTCCGGCTGGGACAGAGTTAACTTTCTTCCCAGTAGCTTGGGGGGTGTGCTGGCTTTTGGGTTTGGTGTGAGAGGAGCGTTGATGGCCCCTTAATGCTTTGGCTGTTGCTGGGCGGTGCTTGCACCGGGAGACTTTTGTTCTCTCTTTTCGGCCTCCCACAGGAAGCTCGGGGAGGGGTGGGGGGTGGCGGGGGGGGGGGGAGCACAGCCGGGGTAGTTGACCTAGCTGGCCAATGGGGTATTCTATAGCATGTGACATCCTGCTCAGTATAAAAAATGGGAGGGGGCGGGGGAGGGAAACGACTCTCCCCCCCCCCCCCCGCCCCAGTTCATGACACGCGGTCGGCAGCGGTGAGCAGTTGCATTCTGCATTGCCTGCTTTGTATCGTCTGTTGTTGTTGTTGCTCTCATTGTTATTATTACTGTTCTACTTCGTTTTATTTCAACCATTAAACTGTTTTTATCTCAACCCGGGAGTTTTCCTACTTGTGCCCTCCCGATTCTCTCCCCCATCCCACGGGGTGTGGGGGGGAGGAGAGCCAGCGGCTGCGTGGGGTTTTTTTGCAGGCTGGGGTTAAACCACGACATGCACCCATCATACCCTCCACCCAGCACCCCCAGGGCCCAGCACTCATTCTCGGACATGCGCACAACCTAGCACACCCACCACCAACACACAGCCCCTGGATATGCCCAGCACCCAGCAGCCCCACTGCCCAGCACCCCCAGCACCCAGCATCCCCAGCACCCAGCAGCAAGAGATACCCTGCACCCGCTTATGCATGGTACCCAGCACTCCCAGGGCCCAGCAACCAGCACCCCGAGTACTTAGCCTCCAGCACCCACACCAGCCAGCACCCAGCAAGGCCGGTACCCAGCAACCTCAGGGCCCAGAACCCAGCAGCCAGCCATTGCCCAGCACACAGACATGCCCAGCACCCAGCAACCCCAGTGCACACAACCCAGAAGCCCCAGCGCCCAGAAACCAACAGCCCCAGTGCCCAGCACTCCCAGGGCTCAGAAACCAACATTCGCATGCACCCAACACTCCAACCACCCAGCACCCGGACATGCCCAGCATGCAGCACCACCAGGGACCACCACCCCCAGCACCACGCACCCAGCACTACCACTGCCCAGCACCTGGACATGCCCAGCACCCAGATGTGCCCAGCAGGCAGCTTCCCTGCTGCCCACCGCCCAGCATCGCGACCGCCCAGCACCCTGACCGCCCACCACCTGGACATGCCCAGGCCCCGCCACACAGCACCCACACATACCCAGCACAACCAGGGCCCAGCACACACACGCGACAGGTTACACCATGACATGCACCCATCATACCCTCCACCCAGCACCCCCATGGCCCAGCGCTCATTCCCAGACATGCGCACAACCTAGCACACCCACCGCCAACACACAGCCCCTGGACATGCCCAGCACCCAGCAGTCCCAGTGCCCAGCACCCAGCAGCCCCAGCACCCAGCAGCAAGAGATACCCTGCACCTGCTTATGCATAATACCCAGCACTCCCAGGGCCCAGCAACCAGCACTTAGCCCCCAGCACCCACACCAGCCAGCACCCAGCAAGGCCGGTGCCCAGCACCCAGCAACCTCAGGGCCCAGAACCCAGCAGCCAGCCATTGCCCAGCACCCAGACATGCCCAGCACCCAGCAACCCCAGTCCACAGAACTCAGAAGCCCCAGTGCCCAGAAACCAACCACCCCAGTGTCCAGCACCCAGTACACCCAGGGCCCAGCAACCAACACCCGCACATGCCCAGCACCCCCACCACCCAGCACACCCAAAGACTATCACGCCCAGCGCCAAGCACCCAGCACCGCCATTGCCTAGCACCGGGACATGCCCAGCACCCAGTACCACCACCACCAGTGCACAGTACCAAGCACCTGGATATGCCCAGCACGGAGACATTCCTACCGGGCAGCTTCCCTGCTCCCCATCGCCCAGGACCTCCAGTGCCCATCACCCAGCACCGGGACATGCCCAGCGCCCACCACACAGCACCCATACTGCCCAACACCCAGCACCCACACATACCCAGCACAACCAGGGCACAGCACACGCACATGCCAGGAATCCAGCACCCTCACAGCACAGCACCCAGCAAACCCAGAGCACACACCTAGCACCGGATATGGCCAGCACCGGATATGGCCAGCACCAAGACATACCCTGCACTCAGTTATGCATAGTACCAAGCAATGCCAGGGCCCAGCATCCCCAGTACTTAGCACCCAGCACTACCACCGCCCAATACCCACCACCCGGACGTACCCAGCACCCCCACTGCCCGTGCCCAGCACCCAGACATGCCCAGCACCCAAACATGCCCAGCGCCCAACACACCAGAAAGCAGCAAACCAGCCCCCACCATCCCCAGTGACCTGCACATAGCACCCAGCACACGCTGCGCTCAGCACCCAGCACCCCCAGTGCCCAGAAACCAGCATACCCAATGCCCAGCATCCAGTACCACCACCACCCCAACTGCCCAGTACCCGCACGCGGATATGCCCAGCACCCGAACATACACAGTACCCCTAGGACCCAGCACTCAGAACTCCAGTGCACTGCACTGTCCTGCTTCTGGCTGGGACAGAGTTAACTTTCTTCCCAGTAGCTTGGGGGGGGTGTGCTGGCTTTTGGGTTTGGTGTGAGAGGAGCGTTGATGGCCCCTTAATGCTTTGACTGTTGCTGGGCGGTGCTTGCACCGGGAGACTTTTGTTCTCTCTTTTCGGCCTCCCACAGGAAGCTCGGGGGGGGGTGGGGGGGCGGGGGGATGGGGAGCACAGCCGGCGTAGTTGACCCAGCTGGCCAATGGGGTATTCTATAGCATGTGACATCCTGCTCAGTATAAAAAATGGGAGGGGGCGGGGGAGGGGGCTCTCCCCCCCCCCCGTTCACGACACACGGTCGACAGCGGTGAGCAGTTGCATTGTGCATTGCCTGCTTTGTATCGTTTTTATCTCAACCCGGGAGCTTTCCTACTTGTGCCCTCCCGATTCTCTCCCCAGTCCCACGGGGTGTGGGGGGGAGGTGAGCCAGTGGCTGCGTGGGGTTTATTTGCTGGCTGGGGTTAAACCAACACATGCACCCATCATACCCTCCACCCAGCACTGCCAGGGCCCAGCACTCCCATGGCCCAGCACTGATTCCCACACATGCACACAACCCAGGACACGCACCACCAATGCACAGCACCTCGACATGCCCAGCAGCCCTGGAGCCCAGCACACAGCACCCAGCAGCCCCAGCACCAGGACATGACAAGAAGCCAGTCCCCGCAGTGCCCAACAACCCACGACTCAGCAACGGAACATGCCTAGCACCAGGCACCACCAAGGTGTAGCAAGGAGTGCTAGGTGTGGTGGATATGGCACATTTGGGGTGCTGGAGCTGGCTGGGTGTTGGGCAGCTGAGAAGGGTCTATCAAGGGAAGGTGAGAGCCACCAACATCTTTCAGTCCTGCCTGTTAGTTTATGGGAGCCCGAAGAGGGGATCGACTGCTTTGCAGTTGGGCTGTGGTAAGGTTGCTGGTTGGGTGGTAGAGCGAGAGCAGCTCCCTCGGAAAGGGCTGCCACGAAAGGCAAGAGCCAGAAACAGCTTTCAATCCTGGTTCTTTCAGTGTTGGAGCGCCCTCTGGTGGGAAGCCGTTTACGAAATGGGCTCGAGAGATGGTAAGGCAAAGGTTGATATTTAGGTTTGAGAATAAGGGAGAGGGGTGGTGGGACCGGGAAGGGTCCCGTGGTGGGTCCATGTGGTGGGTGGCGTTAACTAATGCAGAAGGATCTCGTTATCTACGCAGAACCTCAAACTATCCCTTATCCTCTTCAGAGGCAAGCTCCGAAACGGCCACCCACCTCCTCCGGCTCAGGCACAGAAATAGCCAGGAATCAAGGACGATGCTGGCCCTCACGATCTCTTGGCAGCCACTTCTCAGCCCCATCAACACCGTGGCACTGTACCTCTGCTCGCACCTAACAGCGACCTATCCCTTACCCTCATCAGGGCCAAGCTCCGAAGTGGCCACCCACCACATGGAGCTAGGCACAGAAGTAGCTAGGAACCAAGACGGATGCTGGCCCTCATGGTCCCTTGGCAGCCCCTTCTCAGCCCCACCAACACCGGGGCTCTGTACCTGTTCTCCCACTTATCCTCGACATATCCCTGACCCTCACCAGGGCCACCTCAGAAGCGGCCACCCTCCACATGGGGCTTGGCACTGAAGTAGCCAGGAAACAAGGTTGATGCTGGCTCTCACGATCACTTCGCAGCCCCTTCTCAGCCCCACCAACACCGGGGCTCTGTGCCTGTTCTCCCACCTTACCTCAACCTAGCCCAGACACTCATCGGAGCCAAGCTCCGAAGAGGCCACCCTCAACACGGGGCTCAGGCACTGAAGGGTAGCCCCGTCTCAGCCCCACCAATACCGGGGCTCTGTCTCTGTCTCTGCTCGCACCTAACAGCGACCTATCCCTTACCCTAATCGGAGCCAAGTTCCGAAGAGACCACACCCCACGTGGGGCTTAGGTACTGAATGAGCCTGGAATCAAGGTTGATGCCGGCCCTTACGATCTCTTTGCAGCCCCTTCTCAGCCCCACCAATACCAGGGATCTGTAGCTGTTCTCCCACTTAGCCTCCACAGATCCCTTACCCTCATCAGGGCAAAGCGCCGCAGCGGCCACACTCCACATGGGGCTTGGCACTGAGATAGACAGGAATCAAGGGTGGTGCTGGCCCTCACCTTCCATTTGCAGTACCTAGGCAAGCCCACCAACACCGGGGCTCTGTGCCTGTTCTCCCTCCTAACCTCAACCTAGCCGAGACCCTCATCAGGGCCAAGGTCCGAAGTGGCCACCGGCCACATGGAGCTAGGCACTGAAGTAGCCAGGAACCAAGGCTAATGCTGGCCCTCACGGTCCCTTGGCAGCCCCTTCTCAGCCCCACCAACACCGGGGCTCTCTACCTGTTCTCCCACCTAACCTCAACCTAGCCCTGACCCTCATCAGGGCCAAGCTCCGAAGCGGCCACCCTCCACATGGAGCTTGGCACTAAGGTAACCAGAAATCCAGCTTGATGCTAGCCCTCACCTTCCCTTGGTAGCCCCCCCAAAACCGGGGCTCTGTCTCTGTACTCCACCTTATCCTCGACATATCCCTTACCCTCATTGGAGCCAAGCTCCGAAGAGGCCACCCTCCACATGGGGCTCAGGCACTGAGATAGCCAGGAACCAAGGCTGATGGTGGCCCTCACCTTCCATTTGTAATCCCTAGGCAGCCCCACCAACACCGGGGCTCTGTGCCTGTTCTCTCACCTAACCTCAACCTAGCCCTGACCCTCATCAGGGCCAAGCTCCGAAGTGGCCACCGACCAAATGGGGCTTGGCACTGAAGTAGGCAGGAAGCAAGGCTGAGGCTGGCCCTCACGGGCTCTTCGCAGCTCCTTCTCAGGCCCACCAACACCAGGGCTCTGTGTCTCTGCTCGCACCTAACAGCGACCTATCCCTGACCCTCATCGGAGCCAAGCTCCGAAGCGACCACTCTCCACGTGGATTTTGGCAATGAGGTAGCCTGGAATCAAGGTTGATGCTGGCCCTCACCTTCCTTGGCAGCCCCACCAATACCGTGGCTCTCTGTCTGTTCTCCCGCCTAACATCAACCTAGCCCTGACCCTCATCAGGGCCACCTCCGAAGCGGCCACCCTCCCCATGGGGCTTGGCACTGAAGTAGCCAGGAACAAAGGTTGATGCTGGCCCTCACGGTCTCTTGTCAGCCCCACCAATACCGGGGCTCTGTGTCTGTGCTCGCACCTAACAGCGACCTATCCCTTACCCTCATCGGAGCCAAGCTCCGAAGCGACCACTCTTCATGTGGGGCTTAGGCACTGAGGCAGCCAAGAACCAAGGTAGATGCTTGTCCTCACGATCACTGCGCAGCCCCTTCTCAGACCCACCAACACCGGGGCTCTGTGCCTGTTCTCCCCCAATTTACCTCCACCTAGACCAGACCCTCATCGGAGCCAAGCTCCGAAGAGGCCACCCTCAACATGGGGCTCAGGCACTGAAGGGCAGCCCCGTCTCAGCCCCACCAATACCGGGGCTCTGTGTCTCTGCTCGCACCTAACAGCGCCCTACCCCTTACCCTCTTCGAAGCCAAGTTCGGAAGCGACCACTCCCCACGTGGGGCTTAGGTACTGAAGTAGCCTGGAATCAAGGTTGATGCTGGCCCTCACGATCTCTTTGCAGCCCCTTCTCAGCCCCACCAATACCAGGGCTCTGTAGTTGTTCTCCCACTTAGCCTCGACAGATCCCTTACCCTCATCAGGGCCAAGCTCCGAAGTGGCCACACTCCACATGGGAATTGGCACTGAGATAGCCAGGAATCAAGGGTGGTGCTGGCCCTCACCTTCCATTTGCAGTCCCTAGGCAAGCCCACCAACACCGGGGCTCTGTGCCTGTTCTCCCACCTAACCTCAACCTAGCCCTGACTCTCATCAGGGCCAAGGTCCGAAGTGGCCACCGGCCACATGGAGCTAGGCACTGAAGTAGCCAGGAACCAAGGCTGATGCTGGCCCTCACGACCCTTGGCAGCCCCTTCTCAGCCCCACCAACACCGGGGCTCTGTGCCTGTTCTCTCACCTAACCTCAACCGAGCCCTGACCCTCATCAGGGCCAAGCTCCGAAGCGGCCACCCTCCACGTGGAGCTTGGCACTGAGGTAACCAGAAATCCATCTTGATGCTGGCCCTCACCTTCCCTTGGTAGCCCCACCAAAACCGGGGCTCTGTCTCTGTTTCCACCTTATCCTCGACATACCCCTTACCCTCATCGGAGCCAAGCTCCGAAGAGGCCACCCTCACTCCACATGGGGCTCAGGCACTGAAGGGCAGCCCCGTCTCAGCCCCACCAATACCGGGGCTCTGTGTCTCTGCTCGCACCTAACAGCGACCTATCCCTTACCCTCATCGGAGCCAAGCTCCGAAGCGACCACTCCCCACGTGGGGTTTAGGTACTGAAGTAGCCTGGAATCAAGGTTGATGCTGGCCCTCACGATCACTGCGCAGCCCCTTCTCAGCCCCACCAACACCGGGGCTCTGTGCCTGTTCTCCCACCTAACCTCAACCTAGCCCTGACCCTCATCAGGGCCAAGGTCCGAAGTGGCCACCGGCCACATGGAGCTAGGCACTGAAGGAGCCAGGAACCAAGGCTGATGCTGGCCCTCACGGTCCCTTGGCAGCCCCTTCTCAGCCCCACCAACACCGAGGCTCTGTGCCTGTTCTCCCACCTAACCTCAACCTAGCTCTGACCCTCATCAGGGCCAAGCTCCGAAGCGGCCACCCTCCACGTGGAGCTTGGCACTAAGGTAACCAGAAATCCAGCTTGATGCTAGCCCTCACCTTCCCTTGGTAGCCCCACCAAAACCGGGGCTCTGTCTCTGTTCTCCACCTTATCCTCGACATATCCCTTACCCTCATCAGGGCCAAGCTCCGAAGTGGCCACCGGCCACATGGAGCTAGGCACTGAAGTAGCCAGGAACCAAGGGTCATGCTGCCCCTTACGGTCCCTTGGCAGCCCCTTCTCAGCCCCACCAACACCGGGGCTCTGTGCCTGTTCTCCCACCTAACCTCAACCTAGCCCTGACCCTCATCGGAGCCAAGCTCCGAAGCGGCCACCCTCCACATGGGGCTTGGCACTGAAGTAGCCAGGAAACAAGGTTGATGCTGGCCCTCACGATCACTGCGCAGCCCCTTCTCAGCCCCACCAACACCGGGGCTCTGTGCCTGTTCTCCCAGCTAACCTCAACCTAGCCCTGACCCTCATCAGGGCCAAGCTCCGAAGTGGCCACCGGCCACATGGAGCTAGGCACTGAAGTAGCCAGGAACCAAGGCTGATGCTGGCCCTCACGATCTCTTTGCAGCCCCTTCTCAGCCCCACCAATACCAGGGCTCTGTAGCTGTTCTCCCACTTAGCCTCGACAGATCTCTTACCCTCATCAGGGCAAAGCGCCGCAGCGGCCACACTCCACATGGGGCTTGGCACTGAGATAGCCAGGAATCAAGGGTGGTGCTGGCCCTCACCTTCCATTTGCAGTCCCTAGGCAAGCCCACCAACACCGGGGCTCTGTGCCTGTTCTCCCTCCTAACCTCAACCGAGCCCTGACCCTCATCAGGGCCAAGCTCTGAAGCGGCCACCCTCCACGTGGAGCTTGGCACTAAGGTAAGCAGAAATCCAGCTTGATGCTGGCCCTCACCTTCCCTTGGTAGCCCCACCAAAACCGGGGCTCTGTCTCTGTTTCCACCTTATCCTCGACATACCCCTTACCCTCATCGGAGCCAAGCTCCGAAGAGGCCACCCTCAACACGGGGCTCAGGCACTGAAGGGCAGCCCCGTCTCAGCCCCACCAATACCGGGGCTCTGTGTCTCTGCTCGCACCTAACAGCGACCTATCCCTTACCCTCATCGGAGCCAAGCTCCGAAGAGACCACTCCCCACGTGGGGTTTAGGTACTGAAGTAGCCTGGAATCAAGGTTGATGCTGGCCCTCACGATCACTGCGCAGCCCCTTCTCAGCCCCACCAACACCGGGGCTCTGTGCCTGTTCTCCCACCTAACCTCAACCTAGCCCTGACCCTCATCAGGGCCAAGCTCCGAAGCGGCCACCCTCCACGTGGAGCTTGGCACTGAAGGTAACCAGAAATCCAGCTTGATGCTAGCCCTCACCTTCCCTTGGTAGCCCCACCAAAACCGGGGCTCTGTCTCTGTTCTCCACCTTATCCTCGACATATCCCTTACCCTCATCAGGGGCAAGCTCTGAAGTGGCCACCGGCCACATGGAGCTAGGCACTGAAGTAGCCAGGAACCAAGGCTGATGCTGGCCCTCAAGGTCCCTTGGCAGCCCCTTCTCAGCCCCACCAACACCGGGGCTCTGTGCCTGTTCTCCCACCTAACCTCAACCTAGCCCTGACCCTCATCAGGGCCAAGCTCCGAAGCGGCCACCCTCCACGTGGAGCTTGGCACTAAGGTAAGCAGAAATCCAGCTTGATGCTGGCCCTCACCTTCCCTTGGTAGCCCCACCAAAACCGGGGCTCTGTCTCTGTTTCCACCTTATCCTCGACATACCCCTTACCCTCATCGGAGCCAAGCTCCGAAGAGGCCACCCTCACTCCACATGGGGCTCAGGCACTGAAGGGCAGCCCCGTCTCAGCCCCACCAATACCGGGGCTCTGTGTCTCTGCTCGCACCTAACAGCGACCTATCCCTTACCCTCATCGGAGCCAAGCTCCGAAGAGACCACTCCCCACGTGGGGTTTAGGTACTGAAGTAGCCTGGAATCAAGGTTGATGCTGGCCCTCACGATCACTGCGCAGCCCCTTCTCAGCCCCACCAACACCGGGGCTCTGTGCCTGTTCTCCCACCTAACCTCAACCTAGCCCTGACCCTCATCAGGGCCAAGCTCCGAAGCGGCCACCCTCCACGTGGAGCTTGGCACTGAAGGTAACCAGAAATCCAGCTTGATGCTAGCCCTCACCTTCCCTTGGTAGCCCCACCAAAACCGGGGCTCTGTCTCTGTTCTCCACCTTATCCTCGACATATCCCTTACCCTCATCAGGGCCAAGCTCTGAAGTGGCCACCGGCCACATGGAGCTAGGCACTGAAGTAGCCAGGAACCAAGGCTGATGCTGGCCCTCAAGGTCCCTTGGCAGCCCCTTCTCAGCCCCACCAACACCGGGGCTCTGTGCCTGTTCTCCCACCTAACCTCAACCTAGCCCTGACCCTCATCAGGGCCAAGCTCCGAAGCGGCCACCCTCCACGTGGAGCTTGGCACTAAGGTAAGCAGAAATCCAGCTTGATGCTGGCCCTCACCTTCCCTTGGTAGCCCCACCAAAACCGGGGCTCTGTCTCTGTTTCCACCTTATCCTCGACATACCCCTTACCCTCATCGGAGCCAAGCTCCGAAGAGGCCACCCTCACTCCACATGGGGCTCAGGCACTGAAGGGCAGCCCCGTCTCAGCCCCACCAATACCGGGGCTCTGTGTCTCTGCTCGCACCTAACAGCGACCTATCCCTTACCCTCATCGGAGCCAAGCTCCGAAGAGACCACTCCCCACGTGGGGTTTAGGTACTGAAGTAGCCTGGAATCAAGGTTGATGCTGGCCCTCACGATCACTGCGCAGCCCCTTCTCAGCCCCACCAACACCGGGGCTCTGTGCCTGTTCTCCCACCTAACCTCAACCTAGCCCTGACCCTCATCAGGGCCAAGGTCCGAAGTGGCCACCGGCCACATGGAGCTAGGCACTGAAGTAGCCAGGAACCAAGGCTGATGCTGGCCCTCACGGTCCCTTGGCAGCCCCTTCTCAGCCCCACCAACACCGGGGCTCTGTGCCTGTTCTCCCACCTAACCTCAACCTAGCTCTGACCCTCATCAGGGCCAAGCTCCGAAGCGGCCACCCTCCACGTGGAGCTTGGCACTAAGGTAAGCAGAAATCCAGCTTGATGCTGGCCCTCACCTTCCCTTGGTAGCCCCACCAAAACCGGGGCTCTGTCTCTGTTTCCACCTTATCCTCGACATACCCCTTACCCTCATCGGAGCCAAGCTCCGAAGAGGCCACCCTCAACACGGGGCTCAGGCACTGAAGGGCAGCCCCGTCTCAGCCCCACCAATACCGGGGCTCTGTGTCTCTGCTCGCACCTAACAGCGACCTATCCCTTACCCTCATCGGAGCCAAGCTCCAAAGAGACCACTCCCCACGTGGGGTTTAGGTACTGAAGTAGCCTGGAATCAAGGTTGATGCTGGCCCTCACGATCTCTTGTCAGCCCCTCCTCAGCCCCACCAACCCCTTCTCCCTTCTCTTTGGTCTCCCACCTAAACATCAACCTACATCTTACCTTCAGCAGAGCCAGGCTCTGAAACGTCTACCCACCAGATGGCGCTCCAACACAGAGGGAACCACGATGACTGGCGTTCGTTGCACTCGCCTGCCCCGGCAGCCCTTTGAGGTCCCCACCACCACCGGGGCTAGGCGCTTGCCGTAGCACTCAACCGTCAACCTTGCCGCAGCCCAACTGCAAAGCAGACAAGCGCCCCGTCGAGCTCCCACACACGTTTTGCCAGGACTGAAATATGTTCGCAGTGCTCACCTTCCCTTTACAGCCCCTTCTCAGCTGCCCAGCACCCAGCCATCTCCAGCACCGCAAATGCGCAACATCCAGCACACCTAGCACCCCTTGGGATCTTTGGCAGTGCTTGGTGCTGGGCATGTGTCGGTGCTGGGTCGTGGGGGTACTGTGTGCTAGGCCCTGAGTGGAGTGGGTTCTGGACAGGTCTGGGTGCTGCGGTTGCTGGGTGTTGGGCATATCTGGGTGCTCGCCATGTCCCTGTGCTGGGCACTGGGAGGATTTGGTGCTGGGAATGGGCAGGCGATGATCGTGCCTGGGTGGTGGATGCGGGCTACAGGCAGTGCTGGGCACTGGCTGCGCTGGGTGCTGGTCATTGGGGGTACTGGGTTCTAGGCACTGGGCATGCGGGGTGCTGGACATCTCTGGGTGCTGAGCATGTCCAAGTGATGGGTCCGGGGCACTGGGACTGCTGGGCAGTGGGGGTGCTGGGGACTATGCATATCAGGGTGCTGGGCATGCCTGTGTACTGAGTGCTTGGCGCTGGGTTCTGGATGCTGGCTGGTGGGCATTGTCTGTGTGCTGGTTATTGGGCACTGGCGGTGGTAGGCATGGGAGTGCTTGTTGCTGGGCATTTTCTGATCCTGGCTGTTGGGGGCGCTGAGCACTGGGCATGTCTGGGTGATGGATGGAGGGAGTTTTGGGTGCTGGGCACTAGGGGTGCTGGCTAGTGGGTATGTCCGTGTGCTGGGTATGTCCATATGCCGGATGCTGTGCGCTGGGGATGCTGGGCACTGGGGTTAGTGGGTGCTGTGCACTGGGGTTGCTGGGTGCTGGGCAGCGCGACTGCTGGGGGCTGGGAGTGCTGGGTACTATGAATAAGCGGGTGCAGGGTATGTCTTGCTGCTGGATGGTGGGTTCTGGGGCTACTGGGAGCTGGGGGTATTGGGTGCTGGGCACTGGGGTTGCTGAGTGGTGGGCATGTCCAGGTGTTGTTTGTTGGCGGTTGGGGTGCTGGGTTGTGCGCCTGTCCAGGAGTTAGTGCTGGGCCCTGGGGGTGCTGTGTATGTCCGAGTGCTGGGCATGTCCGGATGCTGGGTAAACGGGTTCTTGGGCTGTGGGGGTGTTGGGTATGCTGGTTTCTGGGCACTGGGGAGGTGCTGGCTGCGAGACCTGTATGGTGGTGGGTGTTTGGTGTACTGGGTGCAGGGCGCTGGGTGCTGGGCATGTCCGGGTGCTACGTGCTGATCACTGGGGATGTTGGGGGCTGGTTTGCTGTGTTCTGGTGTGTAGCGTGCTGGGCATGTTTGGGTGCTGGGCACGTCCAGGTGCTGGGTACTGGGCGCTGGGGGTGGTGGTCCCTGGGGGTGCTGTGTGCTGGGCATGTCCGGGGGGTGGGTTGGGCAGTGGGGTTGCTGGGTGCTGGGAATGTGCGGGTGCTGGGGGCTGGGCCCTGAGGTTGATGGGGGCTGGGCACTCAGGTTGCTGGGTGCTGGCTGGTGCGGTTGCGGGGCCCTGGTGTTGCTGTGTACTATGCATAACTGAGTGCAGGGTATCTCTTGGTGCTGGAGGTACTGGGTGCTGGGCATATCCGGTGCTGGGCCTGTGCTCTGGAGTTGCTGGGTTCTGTGCTCTGGGGGTGCTTGTTTCTTGGCACGTGCGTGTGCTGTGTGCTCTTCCCTGGTTGTGCTGGGTATGTGTGGGTGTTGGGCAGTGTGGGTGCTGTGTGGTGGGCGCTGGGCATGTCTGGGTGCTGGGTGATGGGCACTGGAGGTTCTGGGCGATGGGGAGCAGGGAAGCTGCCTGCTAGGCATGTCTGAGTGCTGGGCATGTCTGAGTGCTGGGCATGTCCGGGTGCTGGGTACTGTGCGCTGGCAGTGGTGGGCGGTGGTGGTGCTGGGTGCTGGGCATGTCCGGGTGCTAGGCAATGGCGGTGCTGGGTGCTTGGCGCTGGGGGTGATGGTCTTTGGGTGTGCTGGGTGCTGGGCATGTCCCTGTGCTGGGTGGTGGGGGTGCTGGGCATGTGCGGGTGTTGGTTGCCGGGCCCTGGGTGTACTGGGTGCTGGACGCTGGGGCTGCTGGGTTCTGTGCCCCTGTGTTGCTGGGTGCTGAGCATGTCTGGGTGCTGGCCATGTCTAAGTGCAGCGTGCTGGGCACTGGGTGCTGGGGGGTGGGGGTGCTGGATGCTGAGTGTTGGGTATGCGGGTTTCCGGGCACTGGGCGGAAGTGTGTGAGACCTGTGGGTGTGTTGTATGGTGGGTGTTTGGGGTGCTGAGTGCTGCAGGTGGTGGGCATGTCCAGGTGCTATGTGCTGATCACTGGGGTTCTTGGGGGCTGGTTTGCTGTGTTCTGGTGTGTTGGGCGCTGGGCATGTTTGTCTGGGTGCTGGGCATGTCTGGGTGCTGGGTACTGGGAACTGGCAGTGCGGGGCGGTGCGGGTGCTGTGTGCTGGGCATGTCGGGGTGCTGGGTACTGGGCAGTGGGAGTGCTGGGTGCTAGGTACTGGGGGTGCTGGGCCTTGGCGTTGCTGGCTACTATACATAACTGAGTGCAGGGTATGTCTTGGTGCTGGATGCTTGGTGCTGGAGGTACCGGGTGCTGGGCATATGCAGTGCTGGGTGTTGGGCATATCCGGTGCTGGGTGGCTGTGCTGGGGTTGCTGGGTGCTGTGCTGTGAGGGTGCTGGATTCCTGGCATGTGCGTGTACTGTGTGCTGGGCCCTGGTTGTGCTGGGTATGTGTGGGTGCTGGGTGTTGGGCACTGGGGGAGGGTGGTGCTAGGTGCTGGGCATGTCCAGGTGCTGAGCAATGGTGGTGCTGGGTGCTTGGCGCTGGGGGTGGTGGTACCTGGGGCTGCTGTGTGCTGGGCACGTCGGGGTGCTGGGTTTTGGGCGGTGGGGGTGCTGGGTGCTGGGCGTGTGCGTGTGTTGGTTGCTGGACCCTGGCGTGCTGGGCGCTGGGGCTATCGGTTACCGGGTGCTGGGGGTGCTGGGTTCAATGCAGCGTATGCAGGTCCTGGGCAGTGGGTGTGCTGGAAGCTGGGTGTTGGGTATGCTGGTTCCTGCCACTGCGGGTGCTGGGTGTGAGACTTGTGGGCGTGCTGGATGGTGGGTGTTTGGTGTGCACCCTCACTGCCCACCACCCAGAACCCCAAGTGCCGAGCACACAGCATCCGGACGTGCCCAGCACCTGCACACGCCCAGCACCCACAAGACCCAACAACCAGCACTGGTCATGACCAGTACCTGGAAATGCCCACAGCCAGCACCCCTAGCTCCCCGCACCCAGCACTCCCAGGGCCCAGCACGAATTCCCGGACATGCGCACAACCCAGCACACCCACCGCCAACACACAGCATCGAGACATGCCCAGCAGCCCCAGTGCCCAGCATCCACCAGCAAGACATACCCTGCACCCAATTATGCATGGTACCCAGCACTCCCAGGGCCCAGCAACCAGTAGCCCCAGTACCTCGGCTCGCTTCTGTAATTCTACACAATGAAGACTTGTGGCTTAGAAGTTAGGGAACTAGCAGGTGTGGTGTTTGCAAGTGTGTAGAATTGTAGTCTAAATCGTGTCTCCTGGAAGCAGTGGTAGACTCTAGTGAAGAGTAACCTTGGAAACGAGAACTGTAAACAAACGGAGTCCAGACGTGGCTCGGAGACAAACCTCGACCTTAAAGGAAAGAAAGGAACAGGTTCACGAAGAGTTCACGACCCCGCCGACCACCAGAGACCACCCGAGACCCTCAAGGAGACCCTAAAGGTTTTAGTGCGCATGTGTCTAGGATGATGTAATATTATAATCGGTTCTCGGAAATTTAAGGAATATGTAAAAGAGAAACTGAAAATATGTATGAGAAGCATGGATACAAACAGAAAGGTGATTAGACCTGGTGTGCTTCATTTGTGGCAAGTCCACCGAGCACCCAGGCCTGAATAAAACAATCTCTGTGGAATTGGTTCCTTGTGGAGGGATTTTTATTAAATAACGGTCATCCTATGAACATTCCAAGCACTGAGGATTTGTTAGTAATAGTAGAAGGCTGCTAAAGAGCAATTGTAGTTTTAGAGTCTCTGAAGTGATAGTAGAGCAGGAAAAACAGGCTGAGGAATGTAAATATCAGTAGATTATGTAACGGAATGCAGGCGCAGGAAGCGTTCGCGTGGACACCTGCTTTTGACCAATCTGTGTATGTTAAGATTCGTGTGCTTGCTGACTGTAAACCAATAGAGGATTCGGAGGTGCGCGTGTTACTGTGGCTAGCTTATAAAAGTAGCACAATATCTTGAAATAAAGGAGAATGACCATACCCACATTGGGACTCCTCATTACTCCGGGAACGCGCTCCTATTCCGACCCATGGTCACTCCAACAGTTCCTTCCACGCCGGGCACGAATCCGCTTTTCGGACAACACCTAGCCCCCAGCACCCGCACCAGCAGCACCAGCAAGCCCAGTGCCCAGCACGCAGCAACCTCAGGGCCCAGCACCCAGCCGTGCCCGCCACCCGGACATGCCCAGCACCCAGCAACCCCAGTGCACAACACCCAGCACCCCCAGCGCCCAGAAACCAACACACGCACACACCCAGCACGCCCACCGCCCAAAACCCAGCAGCCCAACATGCCCAGCACACAGCACCACCACCGCCACCACCCCCACTGCCCAGTACCCAGCACCCACACATGCCCAGCACCCAGACATGCCCAGCACACAGCACCACCACCGCCCACCACCCCCACTGCCCAGTACCCAGCACCCACACATGCCCAGCACTCAGACATGCCCAGCAGGCAGCTTCTCTGCTGCCCACCGCCCAGCATCCCGACCGCCCAGCACCCAGACATGCCCAGGCCCCGCCACACAGCACCCACACTGCCCAACACCCAGCACCCACACATACCCGGCACAACCAGGGCCCAGCACACAGCATACGCACATGTCAGGAATCCAGCACCCTCACAGCACAGCACCCAGCAAACCCAGCACA
The DNA here is from genome assembly GCF_964195595.1 of Calonectris borealis. NCBI lineage: Eukaryota > Metazoa > Chordata > Aves > Procellariiformes > Procellariidae > Calonectris > Calonectris borealis. Next base: position 151,911 of record NW_027441507.1, on the reverse strand, counting down.
GCCACCCAGCACCGCATATGCCCAGCATGAAGCACCGCATATGCCCACAACCCAGCACCCAGTACCTCCAGCACCAGGCATCCAGCACAAAGACATACCCTGCACTCAGTTATGCAGAGTACCTAGCAATACCGGGCCCAGCACCCCAGTACCTAGCACCCAACACTGCCACTGCCCAACACCCACCACCCGGACATGCCCAGCACACAGCACCCCCACCACCCCACACCGCCAGCGCCCAGTATGCAGCACCCAGAAATGCCCAGCACCCAAACATGCCCAGCACTCAACACACCACTGCCCAGATCCCAGCAAACCAGCCCCCAACATCGCCAGTGATCAGCACATAGCACCCGGAATGCCCAGCACCCGCAGCGCTCAGCACCCAGCACCCCCAGGGCCCAGCAGCCAGCACCACAGCAACCAGCATCCCCAGCGCCCAGCACCCGGTCATGCCAAGCACCTGGACATGCCCAGCACCAAGCACGCCCGTGCCCAGCACACAATATCCCCAGCACCCAGTAGCCCCAGCACCCAGCAGCAAGAGATACCCTACACCCGCTTACGCATAGTACCCACAGCGCTCAGCAGCCACCATCCCCAGTGCTCTGTACTCAGCACACCAAACACCCACCATCCAGCACCCCCACACGTCTCACACCCAGCACCCCCAGTGCGCAGTACCCCACACCCAGACATGCCCAGCACCCGGACATACACAGCACTCAGCACTGTCCTGCTTCCGGCTGGGACAGAGTTAACTTTCTTCCCAGTAGCTTGGGGGGTGTGCTGGCTTTTGGATTTGGTGTGAGAGGAGCGTTGATGGCTCCTTAATGCTTTGGCTGTTGCTGGGCGGTGCTTGCACCGGGAGACTTTTGTTCTCTCTTTTCGGCCTCCCACAGGAAGCTATAGGAGATACCCTGCACCTGCTTATGCATAATACTCAGCACTCCCAGGGCCCAGCAACCAGCACTTAGCCCCCAGCACCCACACCAGCCAGCACCCAGCAAGGCCGGTGCCCAGCACCCAGCAACCTCAGGGCCCAGAACCCAGCAGCCAGCCATTGCCCAGCACCCAGACATGCCCAGCACCCAGCAACCCCAGTCCACAGAACCCAGAAGCCCCAGTGCCCAGAAACCAACCACCCCAGTGTCCAGCACCCAGTACACCCAGGGCCCAGCAACCAACACCCGCACATGCCCAGCACCCCCACCACCCAGCACACCCAAAGACTATCACGCCCAGCGCCAAGCACCCAGCACCGCCATTGCCTAGCACCGGGACATGCCCAGCACCCAGTACCACCACCACCAGTGCACAGTACCAAGCACCCGGATATGCCCAGCACGGAGACATTCCTACCAGGCAGCTTCCCTGCTCCCCATCGCCCAGGACCTCCAGTGCCCATCACCCAGCACCGGGACATGCCCAGCGCCCACCACACAGCACCCATACTGCCCAACACCCAGCACCCACACATACCCAGCACAAGCAGGGCACAGCACACGCACCTGCCAGGAATCCAGCACCCTCACAGCACAGCACCCAGCAAACCCAGAGCACACACCTAGCACCGGATATGGCCAGCACCGGATATGGCCAGCACCAAGACATACCCTGCACTCAGTTATGCATAGTAACAAGCAATGCCAGGGCCCAGCATCCCCAGTACTTAGCACCCAGCACTCCCACCGCCCAATACCCACCACCCGGACGTACCCAGCACCCCCACTGCCCGTGCCCAGCACCCAGACATGCCCAGCACCCAAACATGCCCAGCGCCCAACACACCAGAAAGCAGCAAACCAGCCCCCACCATCCCCAGTGATCTGCACATAGCACCCAGCACACGCTGCGCTCAGCACCCACCACCCACAGTGCCCAGAAACCAGCATACCCAATGCCCAGCATCCAGTACCACCTCCACCCCAACTGCCCAGTACCCGCACGCGGATATGCCCAGCACCCGAACATACACAGTACCCCTAGGACCCAGCACTCAGAACTCCAGTGCACTGCACTGTCCTGCTTCCGGCTGGGACAGAGTTAACTTTCTTCCCAGTAGCTTGGGGGGTGTGCTGGCTTTTGGGTTTGGTGTGAGAGGAGCGTTGATGGCCCCTTAATGCTTTGACTGTTGCTGGGCGGTGCTTGCACCGGGAGACTTTTGTTCTCTCTTTTCGGCCTCCCACAGGAAGCTCGGGGGATGGTGGGGGGGCGGGGGGATGGGGAGCACAGCCGGCGTAGTTGACCCAGCTGGCCAATGGGGTATTCTATAGCATGTGACATCCTGCTCAGTATAAAAAATGGGAGGGGGCGGGGGAGGGGGGCTCTCCCCCCCCCCCCGTTCACGACACACGGTCGACAGCGGTGAGCAGTTGCATTGTGCATTGCCTGCTTTGTATCGTCTGTTGTTGTTGTTGTTCTCATTGTTATTATTACTGTTCTACTTCGTTTTATTTCAATCATTAAACTGTTTTTATCTCAACCCGGGAGCTTTCCTACTTGTGCCCTCCCGATTCTCTCCCCAGTCCCACGGGGTGGGGGGGGGAGGTGAGCCAGTGGCTGCGTGGGGTTTATTTGCTGGCTGGGGTTAAACCAACACATGCACCCATCATACCCTCCACCCAGCACTGCCAGGGCCCAGCACTCCCATGGCCCAGCACTGATTCCCACACATGCACACAACCCAGCACACGCACCACCAATGCACAGCACCTCGACATGCCCAGCAGCCCTGGAGCCCAGCACACAGCACCCAGCAGCCCCAGCACCAGGACATGACAAGAAGCCAGTCCCCGCAGTGCCCAACAACCCACGACTCAGCAACGGAACATGCCTAGCACCAGGCACCACCAAGGTGTAGCAAGGAGTGCTAGGTGTGGTGGATATGGCACATTTGGGGTGCTGGAGCTGGCTGGGTGTTGGGCAGCTGAGAAGGGTCTATCAAGGGAAGGTGAGAGCCACCAACATCTTTCAGTCCTGCCTGTTAGTTTATGGGAGCCCGAAGAGGGGATCGACTGCTTTGCAGTTGGGCTGTGGTAAGGTTGCTGGTTGGGTGGTAGAGCGAGAGCAGCTCCCTCGGAAAGGGCTGCCACGAAAGGCAAGAGCCAGAAACAGCGTTCAATCCTGGTTCTTTCAGTGTTGGAGCGCCCTCTGGTGGGAAGCCGTTTACGAAATGGGCTCGAGAGATGGTAAGGCAAAGGTTGATATTTAGGTTTGAGAATAAGGGAGAGGGGTGGTGGGACCGGGAAGGGTCCCGTGGTGGGTCCATGTGGTGGGTGGCGTTAACTAATGCAGAAGGATCTCCTTATCAACGCAGAACCTCAAACTATCCCTTATCCTCTTCAGAGGCAAGCTCCGAAACGGCCACCCACCTCCTCCGGCTCAGGCACAGAAATAGCCAGGAATCGAGGACGATGCTGGCCCTCACGATCTCTTGGCAGCCGCTTAGACCCATCAACACCGTGGCACTGTACCTCTGCTCGCACCTAACAGCGACCTATCCCTTACCCTCATCAGGGCCAAGCTCCGAAGTGGCCACCCACCACATGGAGCTAGGCACTGAAGTAGCTAGGAACCAAGGCGGATGCTGGCCCTCACGGTCCCTTGGCAGCCCCTTCTCAGCCACACCAACACCGGGGCTCTGTGCCTATTCTCCCACCTAACCTCAACCTAGCCCTGACCCTCATCAGGGCCACCTCCGAAGCGGCCACCCTCCACATGGGGCTTGGCACTGAGTAGCCAGGAAACAAGGTTGATGCTGGCTCTCACGATCACTTCGCAGGCCCTTCTCAGCCGCACCAATGCCGGGGCTCTGTCTCTGTTCTCCCACCTTACCTCAACCTAGCCCAGACCCTCACCAGGGCCAAGCTCCGAAGCGGCCACCCTCCACGTGGAGCTTGGCACTAAGGTAACCAGAAATCCAGCTTGATGCTGGCCCTCACCTTCCCTTGGTAGCCCCAAGTAAACCGGGGCTCTGTCTCTGTTCTCCACTTAATCCTCGACAGATCCCTTACCCTCATTGGAGCCAAGCTCCGAAGAGGCCACCCTCCACATGGGGCTCAGGCACTGAGATAGCCAGGAACCAAGGCTGATAGTGGCCCTCACCTTCCATTTGTAATCCCTAGGCAGCCCCACCAACACCGGGGCTCTGTGCCTGTTCTCCCACCTAACCTCAACCTAGCCCTGACTCTCATCAGGGCCAAGGTCCGAAGTGGCCACCGGCCACATGGGGCTTGGCACTGAAGTAGGCAGGAAGCAAGGCTGATGCTGGCCCTCACGGAATCTTGGCAGCTCCTTCTCAGGCCCACCAACACCAGGGCTCTGTGTCTCTGCTCGCACCTAATATCGACCTATCCCTTACCCTCATCGGAGCCAAGCTCCGAAGCGACCACTCTCCACGTGGATCTTGGCAATGACGTAGCCAAGAATCAAGGTTGATGCTGGCCCTCACCTTCCTTGGCAGCCCCACCAATACCGTGGCTCTCTGTCTGTTCTCCCGCCTAACATCAGCCTAGCCCTGACCCTCATCAGGGCCACCTCCGAAGCGGCCACCCTCCCCATGGGGCTTGGCACTGAAGTAGCCAGGAACAAAGGTTGATGCTAGCCCTCACGGTCTCTTGTCAGCCCCACCAATACCGGGGCTCTGTGTCTCTGCTCGCACCTAACAGCGACCTATCCCTTACCCTCATCGGAGCCAAGTTCCGAAACGACCACTCCCCACGTGGGGCTTAGGTACTGAAGTAGCCTGGAATCAAGGTTGATGCTGGCCCTCACGATCACTGCGCAGCCCCTTCTCAGCCCCACCAACACCGGGGCTCTGTGCCTGTTCTCCCACCTAACCTCAACCTAGCCCTGACCCTCATCAGGGCCAAGCTCCGAAGCCGCCACCCTCCACGTGGAGCTTGGCACTAAGGTAACCAGAAATCCAGCTTGATGCTAGCCCTCACCTTCCCTTGGTAGCCCCACCAAAACCGGGGCTCTGTCTCTGTTCTCCACCTTATCCTCGACATATCCCTTACCCTCATCAGGGCCAAGCTCCGAAGTAGCCACCGGCCACATGGAGCTAGGCACTGAAGTAGCCAGGAACCAAGGCTGATGCTGGCCCTCACGGTCCCTTGGCAGCCCCTTCTCAGCCCCACCAACACCGGGGCTCTGTGCCTGTTCTCCCACCTAACCTCAACCTAGCCCTGACCCTCATCAGGGCCAAGCTCCGAAGTGGCCACCGGCCACATGGAGCTAGGCACTGAAGTAGCTAGGAACCAAGGCTAATGCTGCCCCTTACGATCCCTTGGCAGCCCCTTCTCAGCCCCACCAACACCGGGGCTCTGTGCCTGTTCTCCAATCTAACCTCAACCTAGCCCTGACCCTCATCAGGGCCAAGCTCCGAAGTGGCCACCGTCCACATGGGGCTTGGCACTGAAGTAGACAGGAACCAAGGCTGATGCTGGCCCTCACGATCTCTTTGCAGCCCCTTCTCAGCCCCACCAATACCGGGGCTCTGTATCTGTTCTCCCACTTAGCCTCGACAGATCCCTTACCCTCATCAAGGCAAAGCGCCGCAGCGGCCACACTCCACATGGGCTTGGCACTGAGATAGCCAGGAATCAAGGGTGGTGCTGGCCCTCACCTTCCATTTGCAGTCCCTAGGCAAGCCCACCAACACCGGGGCTCTGTGCCTGTTCTCCCACCTAACCTCAACCGAGCCCTGACCCTCATCAGGGCCAAGCTCCGAAGCGGCCACCCTCCACGTGGAGCTTGGCACTAAGGTGAGCAGAAATCCAGCTTGATGCTGGCCCTCACCTTCCCTTGGTAGCCCCACCAAAACCGGGGCTCTGTCTCTGTTCTCCACCTTATCCTCGACATATCCCTTACCCTCATCGGAGCCAAGCTCCGAAGAGGCCACCCTCAACATGGGGCTCAGGCACTGAAGGGCAGCCCCGTCTCAGCCCCACCAATACCGGGGCTCTGTGTCTCTGCTCGCACCTAACAGCGCCCTATCCCTTACCCTCATCGGAGCCAAGCTCCGAAAGGACCACTCCCCACGTGGGGTTTAGGTACTGAAGTAGCCTGGAATCAAGGTTGATGCTGGCCCTCACGATCTCTTTGCAGCCCCTTCTCAGCCCCACCAATACCAGGGCTCTGTATCTGTTCTCCCACTTAGCCTCGACAGATCCCTTACCCTCATCAGGGCAAAGCGCCGCAGCGGCCACACTCCACATGGGGCTTGGCACTGAGATAGCCTGGAATCAAGGGTGGTGCTGGCCCTCACCTTCCATTTGCAGTCCCTAGGCAAGCCCACCAACACCGGGGCTCTGTGCCTGTTCTCCCTCCTAACCTCAACCGAGCCCTGACCCTCATCAGGGCCAAGCTCTGAAGCGGCCACCCTCCACGTGGAGCTTGGCACTAAGGTAAGCAGAAATCCAGCTTGATGCTGGCCCTCACCTTCCCTTGGTAGCCCCACCAAAACCGGGGCTCTGTCTCTGTTTCCACCTTATCCTCGACATATCCCTTACCCTCATCGGAGCCAAGCTCCGAAGAGGCCACCCTCAACACGGGGCTCAGGCACTGAAGGGCAGCCCCTTCTCAGCCCCACCAATACCGGGGCTCTGTGTCTCTGCTCGCACCTGACAGCGACCTATCCCTTACCCTCATCGGAGCCAAGCTCCGAAGAGACCACTCCCCACGTGGGGTTTAGGTACTGAAGTAGCCTGGAATCAAGGTTGATGCTGGCCCTCACGATCACTGCGCAGCCCCTTCTCAGCCCCACCAACACCGGGGCTCTGTGCCTGTTCTCCCACCTAACCTCAACCTAGCCCTGACCCTCATCAGGGCCAAGCTCCGAAGTGGCCACCGGCCACATGGATCTAGGCACTGAAGTAGCTAGGAACCAAGGCTAATGCTGCCCCTTACGATCCCTTGGCAGCCCCTTCTCAGCCCCACCAACACCGGGGCTCTGTGCCTGTTCTCCCACCTAACCTCAACCTAGCCCTGACCCTCATCAGGGCCAAGCTCCGAAGTGGCCACCGTCCACATGGGGCTTGGCACTGAAGTAGCCAGGAACCAAGGCTGATGCTGGCCATCACGGTCCCTTGGCAGCCCCTTCTCAGCCCCACCAACACCGGGGCTCTGTGCCTCTTCTCCCACCTAACCTCAACCTAGCTCTGACCCTCATCAGGGCCAAGCTCCGAAGCGGCCACCCTCCACGTGGAGCTTGGCACTAAGGTAACCAGAAATCCAGCTTGATGCTAGCCCTCACCATCCCTTGGTAGCCCCACCAAAACCGGGGCTCTGTCTCTGTTCTCCACCTTATCCTCGACATATCCCTTACCCACATCAGGGCCAAGCTCCGAAGTGGCCACCGGCCACATGGAGCTAGGCACTGAAGTAGCCAGGAACCAAGGGTCATGCTGCCCCTTACGGTCCCTTGGCAGCCCCTTCTCAGCCCCACCAACACCGGGGCTCTGTGCCTGTTCTCCCACCTAACCTCAACCTAGCCCTGACCCTCATCAGGGCCAAGCTCCGCAGCGGCCACCCTCCACATGGGGCTTGGCACTGAAGTAGCCAGGAAACAAGGTTGATGCTGGCCCTCACGATCACTGCGCAGCCCCTTCTCAGCCCCACCAACACCGGGGCTCTGTGCCTGTTCTCCCAGCTAACCTCAACCTAGCCCTGACCCTCATCAGGGCCAAGCTCCGAAGTGGCCACCGGCCACATGGAGCTAGGCACTGAAGTAGCCAGGAACCAAGGCTGATGCTGGCCCTCACGATCTCTTTGCAGCCCCTTCTCAGCCCCACCAATACCAGGGCTCTGTAGCTGTTCTCCCACTTAGCCTCGACAGATCTCTTACCCTCATCAGGGCAAAGCGCCGCAGCGGCCACACTCCACATGGGGCTTGGCACTGAGATAGCCAGGAATCAAGGGTGGTGCTGGCCCTCACCTTCCATTTGCAGTCCCTAGGCAAGCCCACCAACACCGGGGCTCTGTGCCTGTTCTCCCTCCTAACCTCAACCGAGCCCTGACCCTCATCAGGGCCAAGCTCTGAAGCGGCCACCCTCCACGTGGAGCTTGGCACTAAGGTAAGCAGAAATCCAGCTTGATGCTGGCCCTCACCTTCCCTTGGTAGCCCCACCAAAACCGGGGCTCTGTCTCTGTTCTCCACCTTATCCTCGACATACCCCTTACCCTCATCGGAGCCAAGCTCCGAAGAGGCCACCCTCAACACGGGGCTCAGGCACTGAAGGGCAGCCCCGTCTCAGCCCCACCAATACCGGGGCTCTGTGTCTCTGCTCGCACCTAACAGCGACCTATCCCTTACCCTCATCGGAGCCAAGCTCCAAAGAGACCACTCCCCACGTGGGGCTTAGGTACTGAAGTAGCCTGGAACCAAGGTTGATGCTGGCCCTCACGATCTCTTGGCAGCTCCTTCTCACCCCCACCAACACCGTGTTTCTGTGCCTGTTCTCCCACCTAACCTCAACCTAGCCCTGACCCTCATCAGGGCAAAGCTTCGAAGCGGCCACACTCCACATGGGGCTTGGCATTGAGATAGCCAGGAATCAAGGCTGATGTTGGACCTCGCCTTCCGTTTGCAGTCCCTAGGCAGCCCCACCAACACCGGCGCTCTGTGTCTGTTCCCCCAGTTATCCTCGACATATCCCTTCTCCTCATCAGGGCCAAGCTCCGAAGCGGCCACCCACCACATGGGGCTCTGGGGCAGACGTGGCCAGGAATGAAGGCTGATGCTGGCCCTCACGATCTCTTGTCAGCCCCTCCTCAGCCCCACCAACCCCTGCTCCCTTCTCTTTGGTCTCCCACCTAAACATCAGCCTACATCTTACCTTCAGCAGAGCCAGGCTCTGAAACGTCTACCCACCAGATGGCGCTCCAACACAGAGGGAACCAAGATGACTGGCGTTCGTTGCACTCGCCGCCCCGGCAGCCCTTTGAGGTCCCCACCACCACCGGGGCTAGGCGCTTGCCGTAGCACTCAACCGTCAACCTTGCCGCAGCCCAACTGCAAAGCAGACAAGCGCCCCGTCGAGCTCCCACTCACGTTTTGCCAGGACTGAAATATGTTCGCAGTGCTCACCTTCCCTTTACAGCCCCTTCTCAGCTGCCCAGCACCCAGCCATCTCCAGCACCGCAAATGCGCAACATCCAGCACACCTAGCACCCCTTGGGATCTTTGGCAGTGCTTGGTGCTGGGCATGTGTCGGTGCTGGGTCGTGGGGGTACTGTGTGCTAGGCCCTGAGTGGAGTGGGTTCTGGACAGGTCTGGGTGCTGCGGTTGCTGGGTGTTGGGCATATCTGGGTGCTCGCCATGTCCCTGTGCTGGGCACTGGGAGGATTTGGTGCTGGGAATGGGCAGGCGATGATCGTGCCTGGGTGGTGGATGCGGGCTACAGGCAGTGCTGGGCACTGGCTGCGCTGGGTGCTGGTCATTGGGGGTACTGGGTTCTAGGCACTGGGCATGCGGGGTGCTGGACATCTCTGGGTGCTGAGCATGTCCAAGTGATGGGTCCGGGGCACTGGGACTGCTGGGCAGTGGGGGTGCTGGGGACTATGCACATCAGGGTGCTGGGCATGCCTGTGAACTGAGTGCTTGGCGCTGGGTTCTGGATGCTGGCTGGTGGGCATTGTCTGTGTGCTGGTTATTGAGCACTGGCGGTGGTAGGCATGGGAGTGCTTGTTGCTGGGCATTTTCTGATCCTGGCTGTTGGGGGCGCTGAGCACTGGGCATGTCTGGGTGATGGATGGAGGGAGTTTTGGGTGCTGGGCACTAGGGGTGCTGGCTAGTGGGTATGTCCGTGTGCTGGGTATGTCCATATGCCGGATGCTGTGCGCTGGGGATGCTGGGCACTGGGGTTAGTGGGTGCTGTGCACTGGGGTTGCTGGGTGCTGGGCAGCGCGACTGCTGGGGGCTGGGAGTGCTGGGTACTATGCATAAGCGGGTGCAGGGTATGTCTTGCTGCTGGATGGTGGGTTCTGGGGCTACTGGGAGCTGGGGGTATTGGGTGCTGGGCACTGGGGTTGCTGGGTGCTAAGTCCTGTGGGTGCTGGTTGCTGGGCCCTGGGAGTGCTGGGTACTATGCATAAGCGGGTGCAGGGTATGTCTTGCTGCTGGGTGCTGGGGGTATTGGGTGTTGGCCACTGGGGTGTTGGGTGCTGGGCATGTCCTCGTCCTTGGCATGACTGATGCTGGGCACTGGGGGTACTGGCTGCTGGGAGCTAGGGGTGCTGGCTTTGGGCATTTCAGTTGCTGGACATGACCAGGTGCTGGGCGTCTCCAGGTGCTGGGCATGTGCGGATGCTGTGTGCTCGGCACTTGGGGTTCTGGGTGGTCGGCGGTGAGGGTGCTGGACGCTGGGGATGCTGGCTGTTGCGGTGCTGGGTGCTGGGCACTGGGGCTGCTGAGTGGTGGGCATGTCCAGGTGCTGTTTGTTGGCGGTTGGGGTGCTGGGTTGTGCGCCTGTCCAGGAGTTAGTGCTGGGCCCTGGGGGTGCTGTGTATGTCCGAGTGCTGGGCATGTCCGGATGCTGGGTAAACGGGTTCTTGGGCTGTGGGGGTGTTGGGTATGCTGGTTTCTGGGCACTGGGGAGGTGCTGGCTGCGAGACCTGTATGGTGGTGGGTGTTTGGTGTACTGGGTGCAGGGCGCTGCGGGTGCTGGGTGCTGGGCATGTCCGGGTGCTACGTGCTGATCACTGGGGATGTTGGGGGCTGGTTTGCTGTGTTCTGGTGTGTAGCGTGCTGGGCATGTTTGGGTGCTGGGCACGTCCAGGTGCTGGGTACTGGGCGCTGGGGGTGGTGGTCCCTGGGGGTGCTGTGTGCTGGGCATGTCCGGGGGGTGGGTTGGGCAGTGGGGTTGCTGGGTGCTGGGAATGTGCGGGTGCTGGGGGCTGGGCCCTGAGGTTGATGGGGGCTGGGCACTCGGGTTGCTGGGTGCTGGCTGGTGCGGTTGCGGGGCCCTGGTGTTGCTGGGTACTATGCATAACTGAGTGCAGGGTATCTCTTGGTGCTGGAGGTACTGGGTGCTGGGCATATCCGGTGCTGGGCCTGTGCTCTGGAGTTGCTGGGTTCTGTGCTCTGGGGGTGCTTGTTTCTTGGCACGTGCGTGTGCTGTGTGCTCTTCCCTGGTTGTGCTGGGTATGTGTGGGTGTTGGGCAGTGTGGGTGCTGTGTGGTGGGCGCTGGGCATGTCTGGGTGCTGGGTGATGGGCACTGGAGGTTCTGGGCGATGGGGAGCAGGGAAGCTGCCTGCTAGGCATGTCTGAGTGCTGGGCATGTCTGAGTGCTGGGCATGTCCGGGTGCTGGGTACTGTGCGCTGGCAGTGGTGGGCGGTGGTGGTGTTGGGTGCTGGGCATGTCCGGGTGCTAGGCAATGGCGGTGCTGGGTGCTTGGCGCTGGGGGTGATGGTCTTTGGGTGTGCTGGGTGCTGGGCATGTCCCTGTGCTGGGTGGTGGGGGTGCTGGGCATGTGCGGGTGTTGGTTGCCGGGCCCTGGGTGTACTGGGTGCTGGACGCTGGGGTGGTTGGTTTCTGGGCGCTGGGGCTACTGGGTTCTGTGCCCCTGTGTTGCTGGGTGCTGAGCATGTCCGGGTGCTGGCCATGTCTAAGTGCAGCGTGCTGGGCACTGGGTGCTGGGGGGTGGGGGTGCTGGATGCTGAGTGTTGGGTATGCTGGTTTCCGGGCACTGGGCGGAAGTGTGTGAGACCTGTGGGTGTGTTGTATGGTGGGTGTTTGGGGTGCTGAGTGCTGCAGGTGCTGGGCATGTCCAGGTGCTATGTGCTGATCACTGGGGTTCTTGGGGGCTGGTTTGCTGTGTTCTGGTGTGTTGGGCGCTGGGCATGTTTGTCTGGGTGCTGGGCATGTCTGGGTGCTGGGTACTGGGAACTGGCAGTGCGGGGCGGTGCGGGTGCTGTGTGCTGGGCATGTCGGGGTGCTGGGTACTGGGCAGTGGGAGTGCTGGGTGCTAGGTACTGGGGGTGCTGGGCCTTGGCGTTGCTGGCTACTATACATAACTGAGTGCAGGGTATGTCTTGGTGCTGGATGCTTGGTGCTGGAGGTACCGGGTGCTGGGCATATGCAGTGCTGGGTGTTGGGCATATCCGGTGCTGGGTGGCTGTGCTGGGGTTGCTGGGTGCTGTGCTGTGAGGGTGCTGGATTCCTGGCATGTGCGTGTACTGTGTGCTGGGCCCTGGTTGTGCTGGGTATGTGTGGGTGCTGGGTGTTGGGCACTGGGGGAGGGTGGTGCTAGGTGCTGGGCATGTCCAGGTGCTGAGCAATGGTGGTGCTGGGTGCTTGGCGCTGGGGGTGGTGGTACCTGGGGCTGCTGTGTGCTGGGCACGTCGGGGTGCTGGGTTTTGGGCGGTGGGGGTGCTGGGTGCTGGGCGTGTGCGTGTGTTGGTTGCTGGACCCTGGCGTGCTGGGCGCTGGGGCTATCGGTTACCGGGTGCTGGGGGTGCTGGGTTCAATGCAGCGTATGCAGGTCCTGGGCAGTGGGTGTGCTGGAAGCTGGGTGTTGGGTATGCTGGTTCCTGCCACTGCGGGTGCTGGGTGTGAGACTTGTGGGCGTGCTGGATGGTGGGTGTTTGGTGTGCACCCTCACTGCCCACCACCCAGAACCCCAAGTGCCGAGCACACAGCATCCGGACGTGCCCAGCACCTGCACACGCCCAGCACCCACAAGACCCAACAACCAGCACTGGTCATGACCAGTACCTGGAAATGCCCACAGCCAGCACCCCTAGCTCCCCGCACCCAGCACTCCCAGGGCCCAGCACGAATTCCCGGACATGCGCACAACCCAGCACACCCACCGCCAACACACAGCATCGAGACATGCCCAGCAGCCCCAGTGCCCAGCATCCACCAGCAAGACATACCCTGCACCCAATTATGCATGGTATCCAGCACTCCCAGGGCCCAGCAACCAGTAGCCCCAGTACCTCGGCTCGCTTCTGTAATTCTACACAATGAAGACTTGTGGCTTAGAAGTTAGGGAACTAGCAGGTGTGGTGTTTGCAAGTGTGTAGAATTGTAGTCTAAATCGTGTCTCCTGGAAGCAGTGTTAGACTCTGTCCTGGTTTTGGCTGGGATGGGGTTGATTTTCTTCCTATTAACTGGTATAGTGCTGTGTTTTGGATGTAGTGTGAGAATAATGTTGATGACACGCTGATGTTTTGGTTGTTGCTAGGTATTGTTTATGCTAGTCAAGGACTTTTCATCTTCCCATGCCCTGCCAGATATGCAGGGGGCTGGGAGGGAGCGCGGCCAGGGCGGCTGGCCCAGCTGGCCAATAGGCTATTCCATACCATATGACGTCATGCTCAGCATATAAGGCTGGGTGAAGAAGAAGGAGGGGGGCGTTCGGAGTGATGGCGTGTGTCTTCCCAAGTAACCGTTACGCGTGATGGAGCCCTGCTTTCCTGGCGATGGCTGAACACCTGCCTGCCGATGGGAAGTAGTGAATGAATTCCTTGTTTTGCTTTGCTTGCGTGCGCGGCTTTTGCTTTCCCTATTAAACTGTCTTTATCTCAACCCACGAGTTTTTCTCACTTTTACCCTTCTGATTCTCTCCCCCATCCCACCCAGCGGGGGGGTGAGCGAGCGGCTGCGTGGTATTTGGCTGCTGCCAGGTTAAACCACGACAGACTCTAGTGAAGAGTAACCTTGGAAACGAGAACCGTAAACAAAGGTAGTCCAGACGTGGCTCGGAGACAAACCTCGACCTTAAAGGAAAGAAAGGAACAGGTTCACGAAGAGTTCACGACCCCGCCGACCACCACAGATCACCCGAGACCCTCAAGGAGACCCTAAAGGTTTTAGTGCGCATGTGTCTAGGATGATGTAATATTATAATCGGTTCTCGGAAATTTAAGGAATATGTAAAAGAGAAACTGAAAATATGTATGAGAAGCATGGATACAAACAGAAAGGTGATTAGACCTGGTGTGCTTCATTTGTGGCAAGTCCACCGAGCACCCAGGCCTGAATAAAACAATCTCTGTGGAATTGGTTCCTTGTGGAGGGATTTTTATTAAATAACGGTCATCCTATGAACATTCCAAGCACTGAGGATTTGTTAGTAATAGTAGAAGGCTGCTAAAGAGCAATTGTAGTTTTAGAGTCTCTGAAGTGATAGTAGAGCAGGAAAAACAGGCTGAGGAATGTAAATATCAGTAGATTATGTAACGGAATGCAGGCGCAGGAAGCGTTCGCGTGGACACCTGCTTTTGACCAATCTGTGTATGTTAAGATTCGTGTGCTTGCTGACTGTAAACCAATAGAGGATTCGGAGGTGCGCGTGTTACTGTGGCTAGCTTATAAAAGTAGCACAATATCTTGAAATAAAGGAGAATGACCATACCCACATTGGGACTCCTCATTACTCCGGGAACGCGCTCCTATTCCGACCCATGGTCACTCCAACAGTTCCTTCCACGCCGGGCACGAATCCGCTTTTCGGACAACACCTAGCCCCCAGCACCCGCACCAGCAGCACCAGCAAGCCCAGTGCCCAGCACGCAGCAACCTCAGGGCCCAGCACCCAGCCGTGCCCGCCACCCGGACATGCCCAGCACCCAGCAACCCCAGTGCACAACACCCAGCACCCCCAGCGCCCAGAAACCAACACACGCACACACCCAGCACGCCCACCGCCCAAAACCCAGCAGCCCAACATGCCCAGCACACAGCACCACCACCGCCCACCACCCCCACTGCCCAGTACCCAGCACCCACACATGCCCAGCACTCAGACATGCCCAGCAGGCAGCTTCTCTGCTGCCCACCGCCCAGCATCCCGACCGCCCAGCACCCAGACATGCCCAGGCCCCGCCACACAGCACCCACACTGCCCAACACCCAGCACTCACACATACCCGGCACAACCAGGGCCCAGCACACAGCACACGCACATGTCAGGAATCCAGCACCCTCACAGCACAGCACCCAGCAACCCCAGCACAGCCACCCAGCACCGCATATGCCCAGCACCTAGCACCGCATATGCCCAACACCCAGCACCCACTACCTCCAGTACCCAGCATCCAGCACCAAGACATACCCTGCACTCAGTTATGTATAGTAGCCAGCAATACCAGTGCCCAGCACCCCAGTACCTAGAACCCAACACTGCCACTGCCCAACACCCACCACCCGGACGTGCCCAGCACACAGCACCCCCACTGCCCCACACAGCCAGCGCCCAGTACCCAGCACCCAGACGTGGCCAGCACCCAAACATGCCCAGCACTCAACACACCACTGCCCAGATCCCAGCAAACCAGCCCCCAACATCTCCAGTGATCAGCACACAGCACCCGGACATGCCCAGCACCCAGCACCCGCAGCGCTCAGCATCCACCACCCCCAGTGCTCTGTACTCAGCACACCAAACACCTACCATCCAGCACGCCCACACGTCTCACACCCAGCATCCCCAGTGCCCAGCAACCAGCATACCCAACACCCACCATCCAACACCCCCACACGTCTCACACCCATGACCCCCAGTGCTCTGTACTCAGCACACCAAACACCCACCATCCAGCACCCCCACACGTCTCACACCCAGCACCCCCAGTGCGCAGTACCCCGCACCCAGACATGCCCAGCACCCGGACATACACAGCACTCAGCACTGTCCTGCTTCCGGCTGGGACAGAGTTAACTTTCTTCCCAGTAGCTTGGGGGCTGTGCTGGCTTTTGGGTTTGGTGTGAGAGGAGGGTTGATGGCCCCTTAATGCTTTGGCTGTTGCTGGGCGGTGCTTGCACCGGGAGACTTTTGTTCTCTCTTTTCGGCCTCCCACAGGAAGCTCGGGGGGGGGTGGGGGGTGGCGGGGGGGGGGGGAGCACAGCCGGGGTAGTTGACCTAGCTGGCCAATGGGGTATTCTATAGCATGTGACATCCTGCTCAGTATAAAAAATGGGAGGGGGCGGGGGAGGGAAACGACTCTCCCCCCCCCCCCCCGCCCCAGTTCATGACACGCGGTCGGCAGCGGTGAGCAGTTGCATTCTGCATTGCCTGCTTTGTATCGTCTGTTGTTGTTGTTGTTCTCATTGTTATTATTACTGTTCTACTTCGTTTTATTTCAACCATTAAACTGTTTTTATCTCAACCCGGGAGTTTTCCTACTTGTGCCCTCCCGATTCTCTCCCCCATCCCACGGGGTGGGGGGGGGAGGAGAGCCAGCGGCTGCGTGGGGTTTTTTTGCAGGCTGGGGTTAAACCACGACATGCACCCATCATACCCTCCACCCAGCACCCCCAGGGCCCAGCACTCATTCCCAGACATGCGCACAACCTAGCACACCCACCGCCAACACACAGCCCCTGGATATGCCCAGCACCCAGCAGCCCCACTGCCCAGCACCGCATTGCCCAGCATCCCCAGCGCCCAGCACCCTCACTGCCCACCACCCAGAACAACAAGTGCCGAGCACACAGCATCCGGACATGCCCAGCACCGGGGCACACCCAGCACCCACAAGACCCAGCACCCGGTCATGACCAGCAACTGGAAATGCCCACAGCCAGCACCTCTAGCTCCCAGCAGCCACCAACCCCAGTGCCTAGCACTCAGCACCCAGTCGTGCCAAGCACCCAACACCCCGGTGCTCAGCACCCTGCACCCGGTCGTGTCCAGGGCCCACCACACAGCACCCACACTGCCCAACACCCAGCACTCACACATACCCGGCACAACCAGGGCCCAGCACACAGCCCACGCACGTGCCAGGAATCCAGCATCCCCAGAGCACAGCACCCAGCAAACCCAGCACAGCCACCCAGCACCGCATATGCCCAGCATGAAGCACCGCATATGCCCACAACCCAGCACCCAGTAGCTACAGCACCAGGCATCCAGCACAAAGACATACCCTGCACTCAGTTATGCAGATTACCTAGCAATACCGGGCCCAGCACCCCAGTACCTAGCACCCAACACTGCCACTGCCCAACACCCACCACCCGGACACGCCCAGCACACAGCACCTCCACCACCCCACACCGCCAGCGCCCAGTATGCAGCACCCAGAAATGCCCAGCACCCAAACATGCCCAGCACTCAACACACCACTGCCCAGATCCCAGCAAACCAGCCCCCAACATCGCCAGTGATCAGCACATAGCACCCGGAATGCCCAGCACCCGCAGCGCTCAGCACCCAGCACCCCCAGGGCCCAGCAGCCAGCACCGCAGCAAACAGCATCCCCAGCGCCCAGCACCCGGTCATGCCAAGCACCTGGACATGCCCAGCACCAAGCACGCCCGTGCCCAGCACACAATATCCCCAGCACCCAGTAGCCCCAGCACCCAGCAGCAAGAGATACCCTGCACCCGCTTACGCATAGTACCCACAGCGCTCAGCAGCCACCATCCCCAGTGCTCTGTACTCAGCACACCAAACACCCACCATCCAGCACCCCCACACGTCTCACACCCAGCACCCCCAGTGCGCAGTACCCCACACCCAGACATGCCCAGCACCCGGACATACACAGCACTCAGCACTGTCCTGCTTCCGGCTGGGACAGAGTTAACTTTCTTCCCAGTAGCTTGGGGGGTGTGCTGGCTTTTGGGTTTGGTGTGAGAGGAGCGTTGATGGCCCCTTAATGCTTTGGCTGTTGCTGGGCGGTGCTTGCACCGGGAGACTTTTGTTCTCTCTTTTCGGCCTCCCACAGGAAGCTCGGGGGGGGTGGGGGGTGGCGGGGGGGGGGGGAGCACAGCCGGGGTAGTTGACCTAGCTGGCCAATGGGGTATTCTATAGCATGTGACATCCTGCTCAGTATAAAAAATGGGAGGGGGCGGGGGAGGGAAACGACTCTCCCCGCCCCGCCCGCCCCAGTTCATGACACGCGGTCGGCAGCGGTGAGCAGTTGCATTCTGCATTGCCTGCTTTGTATCGTCTGTTGTTGTTGTTGTTCTCATTGTTATTATTACTGTTCTACTTCGTTTTATTTCAACCATTAAACTGTTTTTATCTCAACCCGGGAGTTTTCCTACTTGTGCCCTCCCGATTCTCTCCCCCATCCCACGGGGTGGGGGGGGGGAGGAGAGCCAGCGGCTGCGTGGGGTTTTTTTGCAGGCTGGGGTTAAACCACGACATGCACCCATCATACCCTCCACCCAGCACCCCCAGGGCCCAGCACTCATTCTCGGACATGCGCACAACCTAGCACACCCACCGCCAACACACAGCCCCTGGATATGCCCAGCACCCAGCAGCCCCACTGCCCAGCACCCCCAGCACCCAGCATCCCCAGCACCCAGCAGCAAGAGATACCCTTCACCCGCTTATGCATGGTACCCAGCACTCCCAGGGCCCAGCAACCAGCACCCCGATTACTTAGCCTCCAGCACCCACACCAGCCAGCACTCAGCAAGGCCGGTACCCAGCAACCTCAGGGCCCAGAACCCAGCAGCCAGCCATTGCCCAGCACACAGACATGCCCAGCACCCAGCAACCCCAGTGCACACAACCCAGAAGCCCCAGCACCCAGAAACCAACAGCCCCAGTGCCCAGCACTCCCAGGGCTCAGAAACCAACATTCGCATGCACCCAACACTCCAACCACCCAGCACCCGGACATGCCCAGCATGCAGCACCACCAGGGACCACCACCCCCAGCACCACGCACCCAGCACTACCACTGCCCAGCACCTGGACATGCCCAGCACCCAGATGTGCCCAGCAGGCAGCTTCCCTGCTGCCCACCGCCCAGCATCGCGACCACCCAGCACCCTGACCGCCCAGCACCTGGACATGCCCAGGCCCCGCCACACAGCACCCACACTGCCCAATACCCAGCACCCACACATACCCAGCACAACCAGGGCCCAGCACACACACGCGACAGGTTAAACCATGACATGCACCCATCATACCCTCCACCCAGCACCCCCATGGCCCAGCACTCATTCCCAGACATGCGCACAACCTAGCACACCCACCGCCAACACACTGCCCCTGGACATGCCCAGCCGCCCCAGTGCCCAGCACCCAGTAGCCCCAGCACCCAGCAGCAAGAGATACCCTGCACCTGCTTATGCATAATACCCAGCACTCCCAGGGCCCAGCAACCAGCACTTAGCCCCCAGCACCCACACCAGCGAGCACCCAGCAAGGCCGGTGCCCAGCACCCAGCAACCTCAGGGCCCAGAACCCAGCAGCCAGCCATTGCCCAGCACCCAGACATGCCCAGCACCCAGCAACCCCAGTCCACAGAACCCAGAAGCCCCAGGGCCCAGAAACCAACCACCCCAGTGTCCAGCACCCAGTACACCCAGGGCCCAGCAACCAACACCCGCACATGCCCAGCACCCCCACCACCCAAAGACTATCACGCCCAGCGCCAAGCACCCAGCACCGCCATTGCCTAGCACCGGGACATGCCCAGCACCCAGTACCACCACCACCAGTGCACAGTACCAAGCACCCGGATATGCCCAGCACGGAGACATTCCTACCAGGCAGCTTCCCTGCTCCCCATCGCCCAGGACCTCCAGTGCCCATCACCCAGCACCGGGACATGCCCAGCGCCCACCACACAGCACCCATACTGCCCAACACCCAGCACCCACACATACCCAGCACAAGCAGGGCACAGCACACGCACCTGCCAGGAATCCAGCACCCTCACAGCACAGCACCCAGCAAACCCAGAGCACACACCTAGCACCGGATATGGCCAGCACCGGATATGGCCAGCACCAAGACATACCCTGCACTCAGTTATGCATAGTAACAAGCAATGCCAGGGCCCAGCATCCCCAGTACTTAGCACCCAGCACTCCCACCGCCCAATACCCACTACCCGGACGTACCCAGCACCCCCACTGCCCGTGCCCAGCACCCAGACATGCCCAGCACCCAAACATGCCCAGCGCCCAACACACCAGAAAGCAGCAAACCAGCCCCCACCATCCCCAGTGATCTGCACATAGCACCCAGCACACGCTGCGCTCAGCACCCACCACCCACAGTGCCCAGAAACCAGCATACCCAATGCCCAGCATCCAGTACCACCACCACCCCAACTGCCCAGTACCCGCACGCGGATATGCCCAGCACCCGAACATACACAGTACCCCTAGGACCCAGCACTCAGAACTCCAGTGCACTGCACTGTCCTGCTTCTGGCTGGGACAGAGTTAACTTTCTTCCCAGTAGCTTGGGAGGGTGTGCTGGCTTTTGGGTTTGGTGTGAGAGGAGCGTTGATGGCCCCTTAATGCTTTGACTGTTGCTGGGCGGTGCTTGCACCGGGAGACTTTTGTTCTCTCTTTTCGGCCTCCCACAGGAAGCTCGGGGGGGGGTGGGGGGGCGGGGGGATGGGGAGCACAGCCGGCGTAGTTGACCCAGCTGGCCAATGGGGTATTCTATAGCATGTGACATCCTGCTCAGTATAAAAAATGGGAGGGGGCGGGGGAGGGGGCTCTCCCCCCCCCCGTTCACGACACACGGTCGACAGCGGTGAGCAGTTGCATTGTGCATTGCCTGCTTTGTATCGTCTGTTGTTGTTGTTGTTCTCATTGTTATTATTACTGTTCTACTTCGTTTTATTTCAACCATTAAACTGTTTTTATCTCAACCCGGGAGCTTTCCTACTTGTGCCCTCCCGATTCTCTCCCCCATCCCACGGGGTGGGGGGGGGAGGTGAGCCAGTGGCTGCGTGGGGTTTATTTGCTGGCTGGGGTTAAACCAACACATGCACCCATCATACCCTCCACCCAGCACTGCCAGGGCCCAGCACTCCCATGGCCCAGCACTGATTCCCACACATGCACACAACCCAGCACACGCACCACCAATGCACAGCACCTCGACATGCCCAGCAGCCCTGGAGCCCAGCACACAGCACCCAGCAGCCCCAGCACCAGGACATGACAAGAAGCCAGTCCCCGCAGTGCCCAACAACCCACGACTCAGCAACGGAACATGCCTAGCACCAGGCACCACCAATGTGTAGCAAGGAGTGCTAGGTGTGGTGGATATGGCACATTTGGGGTGCTGGAGCTGGCTGGGTGTTGGGCAGCTGAGAAGGGTCTATCAAGGGAAGGTGAGAGCCACCAACATCTTTCAGTCCTGCCTGTTAGTTTATGGGAGCCCGAAGAGGGGATCGACTGCTTTGCAGTTGGGCTGTGGTAAGGTTGCTGGTTGGGTGGTAGAGCGAGAGCAGCTCCCTCGGAAAGGGCTGCCACGAAAGGCAAGAGCCAGAAACAGCGTTCAATCCTGGTTCTTTCAGTGTTGGAGCGCCCTCTGGTGGGAAGCCGTTTACGAAATGGGCTCGAGAGATGGTAAGGCAAAGGTTGATATTTAGGTTTGAGAATAAGGGAGAGGGGTGGTGGGACCGGGAAGGGTCCCGTGGTGGGTCCATGTGGTGGGTGGCGTTAACTAATGCAGAAGGATCTCCTTATCAACGCAGAACCTCAAACTATCCCTTATCCTCTTCAGAGGCAAGCTCCGAAACGGCCACCCACCTCCTCCGGCTCAGGCACAGAAATAGCCAGGAATCGAGGACGATGCTGGCCCTCACGATCTCTTGGCAGCCGCTTAGACCCATCAACACCGTGGCACTGTACCTCTGCTCGCACCTAACAGCGACCTATCCCTTACCCTCATCAGGGCCAAGCTCCGAAGTGGCCACCCACCACATGGAGCTAGGCACTGAAGTAGCTAGGAACCAAGGCGGATGCTGGCCCTCACGGTGCCTTGGCAGCCCCTTCTCAGCCACACCAACACCGGGGCTCTGTGCCTATTCTCCCACCTAACCTCAACCTAGCCCTGACCCTCATCAGGGCCACCTCCGAAGCGGCCACCCTCCACATGGGGCTTGGCAGTGAGGTAGCCAGGAAACAAGGTTGATGCTGGCTCTCACGATCACTTCGCAGCCCCTTCTCAGCCCCACCAACACCGGGGCTCTGTGCCTGTTCTCCCACCTTACCTCAACCTAGCCCAGACCCTCACCAGGGCCAAGCTCCGAAGCGGCCACCCTCCACGTGGAGCTTGGCACTAAGGTAACCAGAAATGCATCTTGATGCTGGCCCCACCTTCCCTTGGTAGCCCCACCAAAACCGGGGCTCTGTCTCTGTTCTCCACCTTCTCCTCGACATACCCCTTACCCTCATTGGAGCCAAGCTCCGAAGAGGCCACCCTCCACATGGGGCTCAGGCACTGAGATAGCCAGCAACCAAGGCTGATGGTGGCCCTCACCTTCCATTTGTAATCCCTAGGCAGCCCCACCAACACCGGGGCTCTGTGCCTGTTCTCTCACCTAACCTCAACCTAGCCCTGACCCTCATCAGGGCCAAGCTCCGAAGTGGCCACCGACCACATGGGGCTTGGCACTGAAGTAGGCAGGAAGCAAGGCTGAGGCTAGCCCTCACGGGCTCTTGGCAGCTCCTTCTCAGGCCCACCAACACCAGGGCTCTGTGTCTCCGCTCGCACCTAACATCGACCTATCCCTTACCCTCATTGGAGCCTAGTTCGGAAGCGACCACTCCCCACGTGTGGCTTAGGTACTGAAGTAGCCTGGACTCAATGTTGATGCTGGCCCTCACGGTCCCTTGGCAGCCCCTTCTCAGCCCCACCAACACCGTGTTTCTGTGCCTGTTCTCCCACCTAACCTCAACCTAGCCCTGACCCTCATCAGGGCCAAGCTCCGAAGCGGCCACCCTCCACGTGGAGCTTGGCACTAAGGTAACCAGAAATCCAGCTTGATGCTAGCCCTCACCTACCCTTGGTAGCCCCACCAAAACCGGGGCTCTGTCTCTGTTCTCCACCTTATCCTCGACATATCCCTTACCCTCATCAGGGCCAAGCTCCGGCTCAGGCACAGAAATAGCCAGGAATCAAGGACGATGCTGGCCCTCACGATCTCTTGGCAGCCACTTCTCAGCCCCACCAACACCGGGGCTCTGTATCTGTTCTCCCACTTAGCCTCGACAGATCCCTTACCCTCATCAGGGCAAAGCGCCGCAGCGGCCACACTCCACATGGGGCTTGGCACTGAGATAGCCAGGAATCAAGGGTGGTGCTGGCCCTCACCTTACATTTGCAGTCCCTAGGCAAGCCCACCAACACCGGGGCTCTGTGCCTGTTCTCCCTCCTAACCTCAACCTAGCCCAGACCCTCATCAGGGCCAAGCTCCGAAGCGGCCACCCTCCACGTGGAGCTTGGCACTGAAAGTAACCAGAAATCCAGCTTGATGCTAGCCCTCACCTTCCCTTGGTAGCCCCACCAAAACCGGGGCTCTGTCTCTCTTCTCCACCTTATCCTCGACATATCCCTTAACCTCATCAGGGCCAAGCTCCGAAGTGGCCACCGGCCACATGGAGCTAGGCACTGAAGAAGCCAGGAACCAAGGCTGATGCTGCCCCTCACGGTCCCTTGGCAGCCCCTTCTCAGCCCCACCAACACCGGGGCTCTGTGCCTGTTCTCCCACCTAACCTCAACCTAGCCCTGACCCTCATCAGGGCCAAGGTCCAAAGTGGCCACCGGCCACATGGAGCTAGGCACTGAAGTAGCCAGGAACCAAGGCTGATGCTGGCCCTCACGGTCCCTTGGCAGCCCCTTCTCAGCCCCACCAACACCGGGGCTCTGTGCCTGTTCTCCCACCTAACCTCAACCTAGCCCTGACCCTCATCAGGGCCAAGGTCCGAAGTGGCCACCGGCCACATGGAGCTAGGCACTGAAGTAGCCAGGAACCAAGGCTGATGCTGGCCCTCACGGTCCCTTGGCAGCCCCTTCTCAGCCCCACCAACACCGGGGCTCTGTGCCTCTTCTCCCACCTAACCTCAACCTAGCCCTGACCCTCATCAGGGCCAAGCTCCGAAGCGGCCACGCTCCATGTGGAGCTTGGCACTAAGGTAACCAGAAATCCAGCTTGATGCTGGCCCTCACCTTCCCTTGATAGCCCCACCAAAACCGGGGCTCTGTCTCTGTTCTCCACCTTATCCTCGACATATCCCTTACCCTCATCAGGGCCAAGCTCCGAAGTGGCCACCGGCCACATGGAGCTAGGCACTGAAGTAGCCAGGAACCAAGGGTCATGCTGCCCCTTACGGTCCCTTGGCAGCCCCTTCTCAGCCCCACCAACACCGGGGCTCTGTGCCTGTTCTCCCACCTAACCTCAACCGAGCCCTGACCCTCATCAGGGCCAAGCTCCGAAGCGGCCACCCTCCACATGGGGCTTGGCACTGAAGTAGCCAGGAACCAAGGCTGATGCTGGCCCTCACGATCTCTTTGCAGCCCCTTCTCAGCCCCACCAATACCGGGGCTCTGTAGCTGTTCTCCCACTTAGCCTCGACAGATCCCTTACCCTCATCAGGGCAAAGCGCCGCAGCGGCCACACTCCACATGGGGCTTGGCACTGAGATAGCCAGGAATCAAGGGTGGTGCTGGCCCTCACCTTCCATTTGCAGTCCCTAGGCAAGCCCACCAACACCGGGGCTCTGTGCCTGTTCTCCCTCCTAACCTCAACCGAGCCCTGACCCTCATCAGGGCCAAGCTCTGAAGCGGCCACCCTCCACGTGGGGCTTGGCACTAAGGTAAGCAGAAATCCAGCTTGATGCTGGCCCTCACCTTCCCTTGGTAGCCCCACCAAAACCGGGGCTCTGTCTCTGTTTCCACCTTATCCTCGACATACCC
The DNA here is from genome assembly GCF_964195595.1 of Calonectris borealis. Lineage (NCBI taxonomy): Eukaryota > Metazoa > Chordata > Aves > Procellariiformes > Procellariidae > Calonectris > Calonectris borealis. Next base: position 127,259 of record NW_027441507.1, on the reverse strand, counting down.
CTTACCCTCATCGGAGCCAAGCTCCGTAGAGGCCACCCTCACTCCACATGGGGCTCAGGCACTGAAGGGCAGCCCCGTCTCAGCCCCACCAATACCGGGGCTCTGTGTCTCTGCTCGCACCTAACAGCGACCTATCCCTTACCCTCATCGGAGCCAAGCTCCGAAGAGACCACTCCCCACGTGGGGTTTAGGTACTGAAGTAGCCTGGAATCAAGGTTGATGCTGGCCCTCACGATCACTGCGCAGCCCCTTCTCAGCCCCACCAACACCGGGGCTCTGTGCCTGTTCTCCCACCTAACCTCAACCTAGCCCTGACCCTCATCAGGGCCAAGGTCCGAAGTGGCCACCGGCCACATGGAGCTAGGCACTGAAGTAGCCAGGAACCAAGGCTGATGCTGGCCCTCACGGTCCCTTGGCAGCCCCTTCTCAGCCCCACCAACACCGGGGCTCTGTGCCTGTTCTCCCACCTAACCTCAACCGAGCCCTGACCCTCATCAGGGCAAAGCTTCGAAGCGGCCACACTCCACATGGGGCTTGGCATTGAGATAGCCAGGAATCAAGGCTGATGCCGGACCTCGCCTTCCGTTTGCAGTCCCTAGGCAGCCCCACCAACACCGGCGCTCTGTGTCTGTTCCCCCAGTTATCCTCGACATATCCCTTCTCCTCATCAGGGCCAAGCTCCGAAGCGGCCACCCACCACATGGGGCTCTGGGGCAGACGTGGCCAGGAATGAAGGCTGATGCTGGCCCTCACGATCTCTTGTCAGCCCCTCCTCAGCCCCACCAACCCCTGCTCCCTTCTCTTTGGTCTCCCACCTAAACATCAGCCTACATCTTACCTTCAGCAGAGCCAGGCTCTGAAACGTCTACCCACCAGATGGCGCTCCAACACAGAGGGAACCACGATGACTGGCGTTCGTTGCACTCGCCTGCCCCGGCAGCCCTTTGAGGTCCCCACCACCACCGGGGCTAGGCGCTTGCCGTAGCACTCAACCGTCAACCTTGCCGCAGCCCAACTGCAAAGCAGACAAGCGCCCCGTCGAGCTCCCACACACGTTTTGCCAGGACTGAAATATGTTCGCAGTGCTCACCTTCCCTTTACAGCCCCTTCTCAGCTGCCCAGCACCCAGCCATCTCCAGCACCGCAAATGCGCAACATCCAGCACACCTAGCACCCCTTGGGATCTTTGGCAGTGCTTGGTGCTGGGCATGTGTCGGTGCTGGGTCGTGGGGGTACTGTGTGCTAGGCCCTGAGTGGAGTGGGTTCTGGACAGGTCTGGGTGCTGCGGTTGCTGGGTGTTGGGCATATCTGGGTGCTCGCCATGTCCCTGTGCTGGGCACTGGGAGGATTTGGTGCTGGGAATGGGCAGGCGATGATCGTGCCTGGGTGGTGGATGCGGGCTACAGGCAGTGCTGGGCACTGGCTGCGCTGGGTGCTGGTCATTGGGGGTACTGGGTTCTAGGCACTGGGCATGCGGGGTGCTGGACATCTCTGGGTGCTGAGCATGTCCAAGTGATGGGTCCGGGGCACTGGGACTGCTGGGCAGTGGGGATGCTGGGGACTATGCATATCAGGGTGCTGGGCATGCCTGTGTACTGAGTGCTTGGCGCTGGGTTCTGGATGCTGGCTGGTGGGCATTGTCTGTGTGCTGGTTATTGGGCACTGGCGGTGGTAGGCATGGGAGTGCTTGTTGCTGGGCATTTTCTCATCCTGGCTGTTGGGGGCGCTGAGCACTGGGCATGTCTGGAGGGAGTTTTGGGTGCTGGGCACTAGGGGTGCTGGCTAGTGGGTATGTCCGTGTGCTGGGTATGTCCATATGCCGGATGATGTGCGCTGGGGATGCTGGGCACTGGGGTTAGTGGGTGCTGTGCGCTGGGGATGCTGGCCACATCTCTTTGCAGCCCCTTCTCAGTCCCACCAATACCAGGGCTCTGTAGCTGTTCTCCCACTTAGCCTCGACAGATCCCTTACCCTCATCAGGGCAAAGCGCCACAGCGGCCACACTCCACATGGGGCTTGGCACTGAGATAGCCAGGAATCAAGGGTGGTGCTGGCCCTCACCTTCCATTTGCAGTCCCTAGGCAAGCCCACCAACACCGGGGCTCTGTGCCTGTTCTCCCTCCTAACCTCAACCTAGCCGAGAACCTCATCAGGGCCAAGCTCCGAAGTGGCCACCGGCCACATGGAGCTAGGCACTGAAGTAGCCAGGAACCAAGGCTGATGCTGGCCCTCACGGTCCCTTGGCCGCCCCTTCTCAGCCCCACCAACACCGGGGCTCTGTGCCTGTTCTCCCACCTAACCTCAACCTAGCCCTGACCCTCATCAGGGCCAAGCTCCGAAGCGGCCACCCTCCACGTGGAACTTGGCACTAGGGTAACCAGAAATCCAGCTTGATGCTAGCCCTCACCTTCCCTTGGTAGCCCCACCAAAACCGGGGCTCTGTCTCTGTTCTCCACCTTATCCTCGACATATCCCTTACCCTCATCGGAGCCAAGCTCCGAAGAGGCCACCCTCAACACGGGGCTCAGGCACTGAAGGGCAGCCCCGTCTCAGCCCCACCAATACCGTGGCTCTGTGTCTCTGCTCGCACCTAACAGCGACCTATCCCTTACCCTCATCGGAGCCAAGCTCCGAAGTGACCACTCCCCAAGTGGGGCTTAGGTACTGAAGTAGCCTGGAATCAAGGTTGATGCTGGCCCTCACGATCTCTTTGCAGCCCCTTCTCAGCCCCACCAATACCGGGGCTCTGTATCTGTTCTCCCACTTAGCCTCGACAGATCCCTTACCCTCATCAGGGCAAAGCGCCGCAGCGGCCACACTCCACATAGGGCTTGGCACTGAGATAGCCAGGAATCAAGGGTGGTGCTGGCCCTCACCTTCCATTTGCAGTCCCTAGGCAAGCCCACCAACACCGGGGCTCTGTGCCTGTTCTCCCTCCTAACCTCAACCTAGCCGAGACCCTCATCAGGGCCAAGCTCCGAAGTGGCCACCGGCCACGTGGAGCTTGGCACTAAGGTAACCAGAAATCCAGCTTGATGCTAGCCCTCACCTTCCCTTGGTAGCCCCACCAAAACCGGGGCTCTGTCTCTGTTCTCCACCTTATCCTCGACATATCCCTTACCCTCATCAGGGCCAAGCTCCGAAGTGGCCACCGGCCACATGGAGCTAGGCACTGAAGTAGCCAGGAACCAAGGTTGATGGTGCCCCTCACGGTTCCTTGGCAGCCCCTTCTCAGCCCCACCAACACCGGGGCTCTGTGCCTGTTCTCCACCTTATCCTTGACATATCCCTTACCCTCATCAGAGTCAAGCTCCGAAGAAGCCACCCTCAACATGGGGCTCAGGCACTGAAGGGCAGCCCCGTCTCAGCCCCACCAATACCGGGGCTCTGTGTCTCTGCTCGGCCCTAACAGCGCCCTATCCCTTACCCTCTTCGGAGCCAAGCTCCAAAGAGACCACTCCCCACGTGGGGCTTAGGTACTGAAGTAGCCTGGAATCAAGGTTGATGCTGGCCCTCACGATCACTGCGCAGACCCTTCTCAGCCCCACCAATACCAGGGCTCTGTGCCTGTTCTCCCACCTAACCTCAACCTAGCCCTGACCCTCATCAGGGCCAAGCTCCGAAGTGGACACCGGCCACATGGAGCTAGGCACTGAAGTAGCCAGGAACCAAGGCTAATGCTGCCCCTTACGGTCCCTTGGCAGCCCCTTCTCAGCCCCACCAACACCGGGGCTCTGTGCCTGTTTTCCCACCTAACCTCAACCGAGCCCTGACCCTCATCAGGGCCAAGCTCCGAAGCGGCCACCCTCCACGTGGAGCTTGGCACTAAGGTAACCAGAAATCCAGCTTGATGCTAGCCCTCACCTTCCCTTGGTAGCCCCACCAAAACCGGGGCTCTGTCTCTGTTCTCCACCTTATCCTCGACATATCCCTTACCCTCATCAGGGCCAAGCTCCGAAGTGGCCACCGGCCACATGGAGCTAGGCACTGAAGTAGCCAGGAACCAAGGCTGATGCTGGCCCTCACGGCCACGCTCCGAAGAGGCCACCCTCCACATGGGGCTCAGGCATTGAAGTAGCCAGGAACCAAGGTTGATGCTGGCCCTCACCTTCCATTTGCAGTCCCTAGGCAGCCCCACCAACACCGGGGTCTGTGCCTGTTCTCCCACTTAACGTCAACCTAGCCGAGACCCTCATCAGGGCCAAGCTCCGAAGTGACCACCGTCCACATGGGGCTTGGCACTGAAGTAGGCAGGAACCAAGGCTGATGCTGGCCCTCACGGGCTCTTGGCAGCTCCTTCTCAGGCCCACCAACACCGGGGCTCTGTGTCTCTGCTTCACGTAACATCGACCTATCCCTGACCCTCATCGGAGCCAAGCTCCGAAGCGACCACTCCCCACGTGGGGCTTAGGTACTGAAGTAGCCTGGAACCAAGGTTGATGCTGGCCCTCACGATCTCTTGGCAGCTCCTTCTCACCCCCACCAACACCGTGTTTCTGTGCCTGTTCTCCCACCTAACCTCAACCTAGCCCTGACCCTCATCAGGGCAAAGCTTCGAAGCGGCCACACTCCACATGGGGCTTGGCATTGAGATAGCCAGGAATCAAGGCTGATGTCGGACCTCGCCTTCCGTTTGCAGTCCCTAGGCAGCCCCACCAACACCGGCGCTCTGTGTCTGTTCCCCCAGTTATCCTCGACATATCCCTTCTCCTCATCAGGGCCAAGCTCCGAAGCGGCCACCCACCACATGGGGCTCTGGGGCAGACGTGGCCAGGAATGAAGGCTGATGCTGGCCCTCACGATCTCTTGTCAGCCCCTCCTCAGCCCCACCAACCCCTGCTCCCTTCTCTTTGGTCTCCCACCTAAACATCAGCCTACATCTTACCTTCAGCAGAGCCAGGCTCTGAAACGTCTACCCACCAGATGGCGCTCCAACACAGAGGGAACCACGATGACTGGCGTTCGTTGCACTCGCCTGCCCCGGCAGCCCTTTGAGGTCCCCACCACCACCGGGGCTAGGCGCTTGCCGTAGCACTCAACCGTCAACCTTGCCGCAGCCCAACTGCAAAGCAGACAAGCGCCCCGTCGAGCTCCCACACACGTTTTGCCAGGACTGAAATATGTTCGCAGTGCTCACCTTCCCTTTACAGCCCCTTCTCAGCTGCCCAGCACCCAGCCATCTCCAGCACCGCAAATGCGCAACATCCAGCACACCTAGCACCCCTTGGGATCTTTGGCAGTGCTTGGTGCTGGGCATGTGTCGGTGCTGGGTCGTGGGGGTACTGTGTGCTAGGCCCTGAGTGGAGTGGGTTCTGGACAGGTCTGGGTGCTGCGGTTGCTGGGTGTTGGGCATATCTGGGTGCTCGCCATGTCCCTGTGCTGGGCACTGGGAGGATTTGGTGCTGGGAATGGGCAGGCGATGATCGTGCCTGGGTGGTGGATGCGGGCTACAGGCAGTGCTGGGCACTGGCTGCGCTGGGTGCTGGTCATTGGGGGTACTGGGTTCTAGGCACTGGGCATGCGGGGTGCTGGACATCTCTGGGTGCTGAGCATGTCCAAGTGATGGGTCCGGGGCACTGGGACTGCTGGGCAGTGGGGGTGCTGGGGACTATGCACATCAGGGTGCTGGGCATGCCTGTGAACTGAGTGCTTGGCGCTGGGTTCTGGATGCTGGCTGGTGGGCATTGTCTGTGTGCTGGTTATTGAGCACTGGCGGTGGTAGGCATGGGAGTGCTTGTTGCTGGGCATTTTCTGATCCTGGCTGTTGGGGGCGCTGAGCACTGGGCATGTCTGGGTGATGGATGGAGGGAGTTTTGGGTGCTGGGCACTAGGGGTGCTGGCTAGTGGGTATGTCCGTGTGCTGGGTATGTCCATATGCCGGATGCTGTGCGCTGGGGATGCTGGGCACTGGGGTTAGTGGGTGCTGTGCACTGGGGTTGCTGGGTGCTGGGCAGCGCGACTGCTGGGGGCTGGGAGTGCTGGGTACTATGCATAAGCGGGTGCAGGGTATGTCTTGCTGCTGGATGGTGGGTTCTGGGGCTACTGGGAGCTGGGGGTATTGGGTGCTGGGCACTGGGGTTGCTGGGTGCTAAGTCCTGTGGGTGCTGGTTGCTGGGCCCTGGGAGTGCTGGGTACTATGCATAAGCGGGTGCAGGGTATGTCTTGCTGCTGAGTGCTGGGGGTATTGGGTGTTGGCCACTGGGGTGTTGGGTGCTGGGCATGTCCTCGTCCTTGGCATGACTGATGCTGGGCACTGGGGGTACTGGCTGCTGGGAGCTAGGGGTGCTGGCTTTGGGCATTTCAGTTGCTGGACATGACCAGGTGCTGGGCGTCTCCAGGTGCTGGGCATGTGCGGATGCTGTGTGCTCGGCACTTGGGGTTCTGGGTGGTCGGCGGTGAGGGTGCTGGACGCTGGGGATGCTGGCTGTTGCGGTGCTGGGTGCTGGGCACTGGGGCTGCTGAGTGGTGGGCATGTCCAGGTGCTGTTTGTTGGCGGTTGGGGTGCTGGGTTGTGCGCCTGTCCAGGAGTTAATGCTGGGCCCTGGGGGTGCTGTGTATGTCCGAGTGCTGGGCATGTCCGGATGCTGGGTAAACGGGTTCTTGGGCTGTGGGGGTGTTGGGTATGCTGGTTTCTGGGCACTGGGGAGGTGCTGGCTGCGAGACCTGTATGGTGGTGGGTGTTTGGTGTACTGGGTGCAGGGCGCTGGGCGTGCTGGGTGCTGGGCATGTCCGGGTGCTACGTGCTGATCACTGGGGATGTTGGGGGCTGGTTTGCTGTGTTCTGGTGTGTAGCGTGCTGGGCATGTTTGGGTGCTGGGCACGTCCAGGTGCTGGGTACTGGGCGCTGGGGGTGGTGGTCCCTGGGGGTGCTGTGTGCTGGGCATGTCCGGGGGGTGGGTTGGGCAGTGGGGTTGCTGGGTGCTGGGAATGTGCGGGTGCTGGGGGCTGGGCCCTGAGGTTGATGGGGGCTGGGCACTCAGGTTGCTGGGTGCTGGCTGGTGCGGTTGCGGGGCCCTGGTGTTGCTGGGTACTATGCATAACTGAGTGCAGGGTATCTCTTGGTGCTGGAGGTACTGGGTGCTGGGCATATCCGGTGCTGGGCCTGTGCTCTGGAGTTGCTGGGTTCTGTGCTCTGGGGGTGCTTGTTTCTTGGCACGTGCGTGTGCTGTGTGCTCTTCCCTGGTTGTGCTGGGTATGTGTGGGTGTTGGGCAGTGTGGGTGCTGTGTGGTGGGCGCTGGGCATGTCTGGGTGCTGGGTGATGGGCACTGGAGGTTCTGGGCGATGGGGAGCAGGGAAGCTGCCTGCTAGGCATGTCTGAGTGCTGGGCATGTCCGGGTGCTGGGTACTGTGCGCTGGCAGTGGTGGGCGGTGGTGGTGCTGGGTGCTGGGCATGTCCGGGTGCTAGGCAATGGCGGTGCTGGGTGCTTGGCGCTGGGGGTGATGGTCTTTGGGTGTGCTGGGTGCTGGGCATGTCCCTGTGCTGGGTGGTGGGGGTGCTGGGCATGTGCGGGTGTTGGTTGCCGGGCCCTGGGTGTACTGGGTGCTGGACGCTGGGGTGGTTGGTTTCTGGGCGCTGGGGCTGCTGGGTTCTGTGCCCCTGTGTTGCTGGGTGCTGAGCATGTCCGGGTGCTGGCCATGTCTAAGTGCAGCGTGCTGGGCACTGGGTGCTGGGGGGTGGGGGTGCTGGATGCTGAGTGTTGGGTATGCTGGTTTCCGGGCACTGGGCGGAAGTGTGTGAGACCTGTGGGTGTGTTGTATGGTGGGTGTTTGGGGTGCTGAGTGCTGCAGGTGCTGGGCATGTCCAGGTGCTATGTGCTGATCACTGGGGTTCTTGGGGGCTGGTTTGCTGTGTTCTGGTGTGTTGGGCGCTGGGCATGTTTGTCTGGGTGCTGGGCATGTCTGGGTGCTGGGTACTGGGAACTGGCAGTGCGGGGCGGTGCGGGTGCTGTGTGCTGGGCATGTCGGGGTGCTGGGTACTGGGCAGTGGGAGTGCTGGGTGCTAGGTACTGGGGGTGCTGGGCCTTGGCGTTGCTGGCTACTATACATAACTGAGTGCAGGGTATGTCTTGGTGCTGGATGCTTGGTGCTGGAGGTACCGGGTGCTGGGCATATGCAGTGCTGGGTGTTGGGCATATCCGGTGCTGGGTGGCTGTGCTGGGGTTGCTGGGTGCTGTGCTGTGAGGGTGCTGGATTCCTGGCATGTGCGTGTACTGTGTGCTGGGCCCTGGTTGTGCTGGGTATGTGTGGGTGCTGGGTGTTGGGCACTGGGGGAGGGTGGTGCTAGGTGCTGGGCATGTCCAGGTGCTGAGCAATGGTGGTGCTGGGTGCTTGGCGCTGGGGGTGGTGGTACCTGGGGCTGCTGTGTGCTGGGCACGTCGGGGTGCTGGGTTTTGGGCGGTGGGGGTGCTGGGTGCTGGGCGTGTGCGTGTGTTGGTTGCTGGACCCTGGCGTGCTGGGCGCTGGGGCTATCGGTTACCGGGTGCTGGGGGTGCTGGGTTCAATGCAGCGTATGCAGGTCCTGGGCAGTGGGTGTGCTGGAAGCTGGGTGTTGGGTATGCTGGTTCCTGCCACTGCGGGTGCTGGGTGTGAGACTTGTGGGCGTGCTGGATGGTGGGTGTTTGGTGTGCACCCTCACTGCCCACCACCCAGAACCCCAAGTGCCGAGCACACAGCATCCGGACGTGCCCAGCACCTGCACACGCCCAGCACCCACAAGACCCAACAACCAGCACTGGTCATGACCAGTACCTGGAAATGCCCACAGCCAGCACCCCTAGCTCCCCGCACCCAGCACTCCCAGGGCCCAGCACGAATTCCCGGACATGCACACAACCCAGCACACCCACCGCCAACACACAGCATCGAGACATGCCCAGCAGCCCCAGTGCCCAGCATCCACCAGCAAGACATACCCTGCACCCAATTATGCATGGTATCCAGCACTCCCAGGGCCCAGCAACCAGTAGCCCCAGTACCTCGGCTCGCTTCTGTAATTCTACACAATGAAGACTTGTGGCTTAGAAGTTAGGGAACTAGCAGGTGTGGTGTTTGCAAGTGTGTAGAATTGTAGTCTAAATCGTGTCTCCTGGAAGCAGTGGTAGACTCTAGTGAAGAGTAACCTTGGAAACGAGAACCGTAAACAAAGGTAGTCCAGACGTGGCTCGGAGACAAACCTCGACCTTAAAGGAAAGAAAGGAACAGGTTCACGAAGAGTTCACGACCCCGCCGACCACCACAGATCACCCGAGACCCTCAAGGAGACCCTAAAGGTTTTAGTGCGCATGTGTCTAGGATGATGTAATATTATAATCGGTTCTCGGAAATTTAAGGAATATGTAAAAGAGAAACTGAAAATATGTATGAGAAGCATGGATACAAACAGAAAGGTGATTAGACCTGGTGTGCTTCATTTGTGGCAAGTCCACCGAGCACCCAGGCCTGAATAAAACAATCTCTGTGGAATTGGTTCCTTGTGGAGGGATTTTTATTAAATAACGGTCATCCTATGAACATTCCAAGCACTGAGGATTTGTTAGTAATAGTAGAAGGCTGCTAAAGAGCAATTGTAGTTTTAGAGTCTCTGAAGTGATAGTAGAGCAGGAAAAACAGGCTGAGGAATGTAAATATCAGTAGATTATGTAACGGAATGCAGGCGCAGGAAGCGTTCGCGTGGACACCTGCTTTTGACCAATCTGTGTATGTTAAGATTCGTGTGCTTGCTGACTGTAAACCAATAGAGGATTCGGAGGTGCGCGTGTTACTGTGGCTAGCTTATAAAAGTAGCACAATATCTTGAAATAAAGGAGAATGACCATACCCACATTGGGACTCCTCATTACTCCGGGAACGCGCTCCTATTCCGACCCATGGTCACTCCAACAGTTCCTTCCACGCCGGGCACGAATCCGCTTTTCGGACAACACCTAGCCCCCAGCACCCGCACCAGCAGCACCAGCAAGCCCAGTGCCCAGCACGCAGCAACCTCAGGGCCCAGCACCCAGCCGTGCCCGCCACCCGGACATGCCCAGCACCCAGCAACCCCAGTGCACAACACCCAGCACCCCCAGCGCCCAGAAACCAACACACGCACACACCCAGCACGCCCACCGCCCAAAACCCAGCAGCCCAACATGCCCAGCACACAGCACCACCACCGCCACCACCCCCACTGCCCAGTACCCAGCACCCACACATGCCCAGCACCCAGACATGCCCAGCACACAGCACCACCACCGCCCACCACCCCCACTGCCCAGTACCCAGCACCCACACATGCCCAGCACTCAGACATGCCCAGCAGGCAGCTTCTCTGCTGCCCACCGCCCAGCATCCCGACCGCCCAGCACCCAGACATGCCCAGGCCCCGCCACACAGCACCCACACTGCCCAACACCCAGCACTCACACATACCCGGCACAACCAGGGCCCAGCACACAGCACACGCACATGTCAGGAATCCAGCACCCTCACAGCACAGCACCCAGCAACCCCAGCACAGCCACCCAGCACCGCATATGCCCAGCACCTAGCACCGCATATGCCCAACACCCAGCACCCACTACCTCCAGTACCCAGCATCCAGCACCAAGACATACCCTGCACTCAGTTATGTATAGTAGCCAGCAATACCAGGGCCCAGCACCCCAGTACCTAGAACCCAACACTGCCACTGCCCAACACCCACCACCCGGACGTGCCCAGCACACAGCACCCCCACTGCCCCACACAGCCAGCGCCCAGTACCCAGCACCCAGACGTGGCCAGCACCCAAACATGCCCAGCACTCAACACACCACTGCCCAGATCCCAGCAAACCAGCCCCCAACATCTCCAGTGATCAGCACACAGCACCCGGACATGCCCAGCACCCAGCACCCGCAGCGCTCAGCATCCACCACCCCCAGTGCTCTGTACTCAGCACACCAAACACCTACCATCCAGCACGCCCACACGTCTCACACCCAGCATCCCCAGTGCCCAGCAACCAGCATACCCAACACCCACCATCCATCACCCCCACACGTCTCACACCCATGACCCCCAGTGCTCTGTACTCAGCACACCAAACACCCACCATCCAGCACCCCCACACGTCTCACACCCAGCACCCCCAGTGCGCAGTACCCCGCACCCAGACATGCCCAGCACCCGGACATACACAGCACTCAGCACTGTCCTGCTTCTGGCTGGGACAGAGTTAACTTTCTTCCCAGTAGCTTGAGGGGTGTGCTGGCTTTTGGGTTTGGTGTGAGAGGAGCGTTGATGGCCCCTTAATGCTTTGGCTGTTGCTGGGCGGTGCTTGCACCGGGAGACTTTTGTTTTCTCTTTTCGGCCTCCCACAGGAAGCTCGGGGGGGGGGGGGGGGGGAGCACAGCCGGGGTAGTTGACCTAGCTGGCCAATGGGGTATTCTATAGCATGTGACATCCTGCTCAGTATAAAAAATGGGAGGGGGCGGGGGAGGGAAACGACTCTCCCCCCCCCCCCGCCCCAGTTCATGACACGCGGTCGGCAGCGGTGAGCAGTTGCATTCTGCATTGCCTGCTTTGTATTGTCTGTTGTTGTTGTTGTTCTCATTGTTATTATTACTGTTCTACTTCGTTTTATTTCAACCATTAAACTGTTTTTATCTCAACGCGGGAGTTTTCCTACTTGTGCCCTCCCGATTCTCTCCCCCATCCCACGGGGTGGTGGGGGGAGGAGAGCCAGCGGCTGCGTGGGGTTTATTTGCTGGCTGGGGTTAAACCACGACATGCACCCATCATACCCTCCACCCAGCACCCCCATGGCCCAGCACTCATTCCCAGACATGCGCACAACCTAGCACACCCACCGCCAACACACAGCCCCTGGACATGCCCAGCACCCAGCAGCCCCACTGCCCAGCACCGCATTGCCCAGCATCCCCAGCGCCCAGCACCCTCACTGCCCACCACCCAGAACAACAAGTGCCGAGCACACAGCATCCGGACATGCCCAGCACCGGGGCACACCCAGCACCCACAAGACCCAGCACCCGGTCATGACCAGCAACTGGAAATGCCCACAGCCAGCACCTCTAGCTCCCAGCAGCCATCAACCCCAGTGCCTAGCACTCAGCACCCAGTCGTGCCAAGCACCCAACACCCCGGTGCTCAGCACCCTGCACCCGGTCGTGTCCAGGGCCCACCACACAGCACCCACACTGCCCAACACCCAGCACCCACACATACCCGGCACAACCAGGGCCCAGCACACAGCCCACGCACGTGCCAGGAATCCAGCATCCCCAGAGCACAGCACCCAGCAAACCCAGCACAGCCACCCAGCACCGCATATGCCCAGCATGAAGCACCGCATATGCCCACAACCCAGCACCCAGTAGCTCCAGCACCAGGCATCCAGCACAAAGACATACCCTGCACTCAGTTATGCAGAGTACCTAGCAATACCGGGCCCAGCACCCCAGTACCTAGCACCCAACACTCCCACTGCCCAACACCCACCACCCGGACATGCCCAACACACAGCACCCCCACCACCCCACACCGCCAGCGCCCAGTATGCAGCACCCAAACATGCCCAGCACCCAAACATGCCCAGCACTCAACACACCACTGCCCAGATCCCAGCAAACCAGCCCCCAACATCGCCAGTGATCAGCACATAGCACCCGGAATGCCCAGCACCCGCAGCGCTCAGCACCCAGCACCCCCAGGGCCCAGCAGCCAGCACCGCAGCAAACAGCATCCCCAGCGCCCAGCACCCGGTCATGCCAAGCACCTGGACATGCCCAGCACCAAGCACGCCCGTGCCCAGCACACAATATCCCCAGCACCCAGTAGCCCCAGCACCCAGCAGCAAGAGATACCCTGCACCCGCTTACGCATAGTACCCACAGCGCTCAGCAGCCACCATCCCCAGTGCTCTGTACTCAGCACACCAAACACCCACCATCCAGCACCCCCACACGTCTCACACCCAGCACCCCCAGTGCGCAGTACCCCACACCCAGACATGCCCAGCACCCGGACATACACAGCACTCAGCACTGTCCTGCTTCCGGCTGGGACAGAGTTAACTTTCTTCCCAGTAGCTTGGGGGGTGTGCTGGCTTTTGGATTTGGTGTGAGAGGAGCGTTGATGGCCCCTTAATGCTTTGACTGTTGCTGGGCGGTGCTTGCACCGGGAGACTTTTGTTCTCTCTTTTCGGCCTCCCACAGGAAGCTCGGGGGGGGGGTGGGGGTGGCGGGGGGATGGGGAGCACAGCCGGGGTAGTTGACCTAGCTGGCCAATGGGGTATTCTATAGCATGTGACATCCTGCTCAGTATAAAAAATCTGAGGGGGCGGGGGAGGGAAACGACTCTCCCCCGCCCCCCCCGCCCCAGTTCATGACACGCGGTCGGCAGCGGTGAGCAGTTGCATTCTGCATTGCCTGCTTTGTATCGTCTGTTGTTGTTGTTGTTCTCATTGTTATTATTACTGTTCTACTTCGTTTTATTTCAACCATTAAACTGTTTTTATCTCAACCCGGGAGTTTTCCTACTTGTGCCCTCCCGATTCTCTCCCCCATCCCACGGGGTGGGCGGGGGGAGGAGAGCCAGCGGCTGCGTGGGGTTTATTTGCAGGCTGGGGTTAAACCACGACATGCACCCATCATACCCTCCACCCAGCACCCCCAGGGCCCAGCACTCATTCTCGGACATGCGCACAACCTAGCACACCCACCACCAACACACAGCCCCTGGATATGCCCAGCACCCAGCAGCCCCACTGCCCAGCACCCCCAGCACCCAGCATCCCCAGCACCCAGCAGCAAGAGATACCCTGCACCCGCTTATGCATGGTACCCAGCACTCCCAGGGCCCAGCAACCAGCACCCCGAGTACTTAGCCTCCAGCACCCACACCAGCCAGCACCCAGCAAGGCCGGTACCCAGCAACCTCAGGGCCCAGAACCCAGCAGCCAGCCATTGCCCAGCACACAGACATGCCCAGCACCCAGCAACCCCAGTGCACACAACCCAGAAGCCCCAGCACCCAGAAACCAACAGCCCCAGTGCCCAGCACTCCCAGGGCTCAGAAACCAACATTCGCATGCACCCAACACTCCAACCACCCAGCACCCGGACATGCCCAGCATGCAGCACCACCAGGGACCACCACCCCCAGCACCACGCACCCAGCACTACCACTGCCCAGCACCTGGACATGCCCAGCACCCAGATGTGCCCAGCAGGCAGCTTCCCTGCTGCCCACCGCCCAGCATCGCGACCGCCCAGCACCCCGACCGCCCAGCACCTGGACATGCCCAGGCCCCGCCACACAGCACCCACACTGCCCAATACCCAGCACCCACACATACCCAGCACAACCAGGGCCCAGCACACACACGCCAGGTTAAACCATGACATGTACCCATCATACCCTCCACCCAGCACCCCCATGGCCCAGCGCTCATTCCCAGACATGCGCACAACCTAGCACACCCACCGCCAACACACAGCCCCTGGACATGCCCAGCACCCAGCATTCCCAGTGCCCAGCACCCAGCAGCCCCAGCACCCAGCAGCAAGAGATACCCTGCACCTGCTTATGCATAATACCCAGCACTCCCAGGGCCCAGCAACCAGCACTTAGCCCCCAGCACCCACACCAGCCAGCACCCAGCAAGGCCGGTGCCCAGCACCCAGCAACCTCAGGGCCCAGAACCCAGCAGCCAGCCATTGCCCAGCACCCAGACATGCCCAGCACCCAGCAACCCCAGTCCACAGAACCCAGAAGCCCCAGTGCCCAGAAACCAACCACCCCAGTGTCCAGCACCCAGTACACCCAGGGCCCAGCAACCAACACCCGCACATGCCCAGCACCCCCACCACCCAGCACACCCAAAGACTATCACGCCCAGCGCCAAGCACCCAGCACCGCCATTGCCTAGCACCGGGACATGCCCAGCACCCAGTACTACCACCACCAGTGCACAGTACCAAGCGCCCGGATATGCCCAGCACGGAGACATTCCTACCAGGCAGCTTCCCTGCTCCCCATCGCCCAGGACCTCCAGTGCCCATCACCCAGCACCGGGACATGCCCAGCGCCCACCACACAGCACCCATACTGCCCAACACCCAGCACCCACACATACCCAGCACAACCAGGGCACAGCACACGCACATGCCAGGAATCCAGCACCCTCACAGCACAGCACCCAGCAAACCCAGAGCACACACCTAGCACCGGATATGGCCAGCACCAAGACATACCCTGCACTCAGTTATGCATAGTAACAAGCAATGCCAGGGCCCAGCATCCCACCGCCCAATACCCACCACCCGGACGTACCCAGCACCCCCACTGCCTGTGCCCAGCACCCAGACATGCCCAGCACCCAAACATGCCCAGCGCCCAACACACCAGAAAGCAGCAAACCAGCCCCCACCATCCCCAGTGATCTGCACAGAGCACCCAGCACACGCTGCGCTCAGCACCCACCACCCCCAGTGCCCAGAAACCAGCATACCCAGTGCCCAGCATCCAGTACCACCACCACCCCAACTGCCCAGTACCCGCACGCGGATATGCCCAGCACCCGAACATACACAGTACCCCTAGGACCCAGCACTCAGAACTCCAGTGCACTGCACTGTCCTGCTTCTGGCTGGGACAGAGTTAACTTTCTTCCCAGTAGCTTGGGAGGGTGTGCTGGCTTTTGGGTTTGGTGTGAGAGGAGCGTTGATGGCCCCTTAATGCTTTGACTGTTGCTGGGCGGTGCTTGCACCGGGAGACTTTTGTTCTCTCTTTTCGGCCTCCCACAGGAAGCTCGGGGGGGGGGTGGGGGGGCGGGGGGATGGGGAGCACAGCCGGCGTAGTTGACCCAGCTGGCCAATGGGGTATTCTATAGCATGTGACATCCTGCTCAGTATAAAAAATGGGAGGGGGCGGGGGAGGGGGCTCTCCCCCCCCCCGTTCGCGACACACGGTCGACAGCGGTGAGCAGTTGCATTGTGCATTGCCTGCTTTGTATCGTCTGTTGTTGTTGTTGTTCTCATTGTTATTATTACTGTTCTACTTCGTTTTATTTCAATCATTAAACTGTTTTTATCTCAACCCGGGAGCTTTCCTACTTGTGCCCTCCCGATTCTCTCCCCAATCCCACGGGGTGGGGGGGGGAGGTGAGCCAGTGGCTGCGTGGGGTTTATTTGCTGGCTGGGGTTAAACCAACACATGCACCCATCATACCCTCCACCCAGCACTGCCAGGGCCCAGCACTCCCATGGCCCAGCACTGATTCCCACACATGCACACAACCCAGCACACGCACCACCAATGCACAGCACCTCGACATGCCCAGCAGCCCTGGAGCCCAGCACACAGCACCCAGCAGCCCCAGCACCAGGACATGACAAGAAGCCAGTCCCCGCAGTGCCCAACAACCCACGACTCAGCAACGGAACATGCCTAGCACCAGGCACCACCAATGTGTAGCAAGGAGTGCTAGGTGTGGTGGATATGGCACATTTGGGGTGCTGGAGCTGGCTGGGTGTTGGGCAGCTGAGAAGGGTCTCTCAAGGGAAGGTGAGAGCCACCAACATCTTTCAGTCCTGCCTGTTAGTTTATGGGAGCCCGAAGAGGGGATCGACTGCTTTGCAGTTGGGCTGTGGTAAGGTTGCTGGTTGGGTGGTAGAGCGAGAGCAGCTCCCTCGGAAAGGGCTGCCACGAAAGGCAAGAGCCAGAAACAGCTTTCAATCCTGGTTCTTTCAGTGTTGGAGCGCCCTCTGGTGGGAAGCCGTTTACGAAATGGGCTCGAGAGATGGTAAGGCAAAGGTTGATATTTAGGTTTGAGAATAAGGGAGAGGGGTGGTGGGACCGGGAAGGGTCCCGTGGTGGGTCCATGTGGTGGGTGGCGTTAACTAATGCAGAAGGATCTCGTTATCTACGCAGAACCTCAAACTATCCCTTATCCTCTTCAGAGGCAAGCTCCGAAACGGCCACCCACCTCCTCCGGCTCAGGCACAGAAATAGCCAGGAATCAAGAACGATGCTGGCCCTCACGATCTCTTGGCAGCCACTTCTCAGCCCCATCAACACCGTGGCACTGTACCTCTGCTCGCACCTAACAGCGACCTATCCCTTACCCTCATCGGAGCCAAGCTCCGAAGGGACCACTCCCCACGTGGGGCTCAGGTACTGAATGAGTCTGGAATCAAGGTTGATGCTGGCCCTCACGATCACATCGCAGCCCCTTCTCAGCCCCACCAACACCGGGGCTCTGTGCCTGTTCTCCCACCTAACCTCAACCGAGCCCTGACCCTCATCAGGGCCAAGCTCCGAAGCGGCCACCCTCCACGTGGAGCTTGGCACTAAGGTAACCAGAAATCCAGCTTGATGCTAGCCCTCACCTTCCCTTGGTAGCCCCACCAAAACCGGGGCTCTGTCTCTGTTCTCCACCTTATCCTCGACATATCCCTTACCCTCATCGGAGCCAAGCTCCGAAGAAGCCACCCTCAACATGGGGCTCAGGCACTGAAGGGCAGCCCCGTCTCAGCCCCACCAATACCGTGGCTCTGTGTCTCTGCTCGCACCTAACAGCGACCTATCCCTTACCCTCATCGGAGCCAAGCTCCGAAGAGACCACTCCCCACGTGGGGCTTAGGTACTGAAGTAGCCTGGAATCAAGGTTGATGCTGGCCCTTACGATCACTTTGCAGCCCCTTCTCAGCCCCAACAATACCGGGGCTCTGTATCTGTTCTCCCACTTAGCCTCGACAGATCCCTTACCCTCATCAGGGCAAAACGCCGCAGCGGCCACACTCCACATGGGGCTTGGCACTGAGATAGCCAGGAATCAAGGGTGGTGCTGGCCCTCACCTTCCATTTGCAGTCCCTAGGCAAGCCCACCAACACCGGGGCTCTGTGCCTGTTCTCCCTCCTAACCTCAACCTAGCCGAGACCCTCATCAGGGCCAAGCTCCGAAGCGGCCACCCTCCACGTGGAGCTTGGCAATAAGGTAACCAGGAACCAAGGCTGATGCTGGCCCTCACGGTCCCTTGGCAGCCCCTTCTCAGCCCCATCAACACCGGGGCTCCGTGCCTGTTCTCCCACCTAACCTCAACCGAGCCCTGACCCTCATCAGGGCCAAGCTCCGAAGCGGCCACCCTCCACGTGGAGCTTGGCACTAAGGTAACCAGAAATCCAGCTTGATGCTAGCCCTCACCTTCCCTTGGCAGCCCCACCAAAACCGGGGCCCTGTCTCTGTTCTCCACCTTATCCTCGACATATCCCTTACCCTCATCAGGGCCAAGCTCCGAAGTGGCCACCGGCCACATGGAGCTAGGCACTGAAGTAGCCAGGAACCAAGGCTGATGCTGGCCCTCACGGTCCCTTGGCAGCCCCTTCTCAGCCCCACCAACACCGGGGCTCTGTGCCTGTTCTCCCACCTAACCTCAACCGAGCCCTGACCCTCATCAGGGCCAAGCTCCGAAGCGGCCACCCTCCACGTGGAGCTTGGCACTAAGGTAACCAGAAATCCAGCTTGATGCTAGCCCTCACCTTCCCTTGGTAGCCCCACCAAAACCGGGGCTCTGTCTCTGTTCTCCACCTTATCCTCGACATATCCCTTACCCTCATCGGAGTCAAGCTCCGAAGAAACCACCCTCAACATGGGGCTCAGGCACTGAAGGGCAGCCCCGTCTCAGCCCCACCAATACCGGGGCTCTGTGTCTCTGCTCGCACCTAACAGCGCCCTATCCCTTAACCTCATCGGAGCCAAGCTCCGAAGCGACCACTCCCCACGTGGGGCTTAGGTACTGAAGTAGCCTGGAATCAAGGTTGATGCTGGCCCTTACGATCTCTTTGCAGCCCCTTCTCAGCCCCACCAATACCGGGGCTCTGTATCTGTTCTCCCACTTAGCCTCGACAGATCCCTTACCCTCATCAGGGCAAAGCGCCGCAGCGGCCACACTCCACATGGGGCTTGGCACTGAGATAGCCAGGAATCAAGGGTGGTGCTGGCCCTCACCTTCCATTTGCAGTCCCTAGGCAAGCCCACCAACACCGGGGCTCTGTGCCTGTTCTCCCTCCTAACCTCAACCTAGACGAGACCCTCATCAGGGCCAAGCTCCGAAGTGGCCACCGGCCACATGGAGCTAGGCACTGAAGTAGCCAGGAACCAAGGCTGATGCTGGCCCTCACGGTCCCTTGGCAGCCCCTTCTCAGCCCCACCAACACCGGGGCTCTGTGCCTGTTCTCCCACCTAACCTCAACCGAGCCCTGACCCTCATCAGGGCCAAGCTCCGAAGCGGCCACCCTCCACGTGGAACTTGGCACTAAGGTAAGCAGAAATCCAGCTTGATGCTAGCCCTCACCTTCCCTTGGTAGCCCCACCAAAACCGGGGCTCTGTCTCTGTTCTCCACCTTATCCTCGACATATCCCTTATCCTCATCGGAGCCAAGCTCCGAAGAGGCCACCCTCAACATGGGGCTCAGGCACTGAAGGGCAGCCCCGTCTCAGCCCCACCAATACCGTGGCTCTGTGTCTCTGCTTGCACCTAACAGCGCCCTATCCCTTACCCTCATCGGAGCCAAGCTCCGAAGCGACCACTCCCCACGTGGGGCTTAGGTACTGAAGTAGCCTGGAATCAAGGTTGATGCTGGCCCTCACGATCTCTTTGCAGCCCCTTCTCAGCCCCACCAATACCGGGGCTCTGTAGCTGTTCTCCCACTTAGCCTCGACAGATCCCTTACCCTCATGAGGGCAAAGCGCCGCAGCGGCCACACTCCACATGGGGCTTGGCACTGAGATAGCCAGGAATCAAGGGTGGTGCTGGCCCTCACCTTCCATTTGCAGTCCCTAGGCAGGCCCACCAACACCGGGGCTCTGTGCCTGTTCTAACCTAACCTAACCTCTGTGCCTAACCTCAACCTAGCCGAGACCCTCATCAGGGCCAAGCTCCGAAGTGGCCACCGGCCACATGGAGCTAGGCACTGAAGTAGCCAGGAACCAAGGCTGATGCTGGCCCTCACGGTCCCTTGGCAGCCCCTTCTCAGCCCCACCAACACCGGGGCTCTGTGCCTGTTCTCCCACCTAACCTCAACCTAGCCCTGACCCTCATCAGGGCCAAGCTCCGAAGCGGCCACCCTCCACGTGGAACTTGGCACTAGGGTAACCAGAAATCCAGCTTGATGCTAGCCCTCACCTTCCCTTGGTAGCCCCACCAAAACCGGGGCTCTGTCTCTGTTCTCCACCTTATCCTCGACATATCCCTTACCCTCATCGGAGCCAATCTCCGAAGAGGCCACCCTCAACATGGGGCTCAGGCACTGAAGGGCAGCCCCGTCTCAGCCCCACCAATACCGGGGCTCTGTGTCTCTGCTCGCACCTAACAGCGACCTATCCCTTACCCTCATCGGAGCCAAGTTCCGAAGAGACCACTCCCCACGTGGGGCTTAGGTACTGAAGTAGCCTGGAATCAAGGTTGATGCTGGCCCTCACGATCACATCGCAGCCCCTTCTCAGCCCCACCAACACCGGGGCTCTGTATCTGTTCTCCGTCCTAACCTCAACCTAGCCCTGACCCTCATCAGGGCCAAGCTCCGAAGTGGACACCGGCCACATGGAGCTAGGCACTGAAGTAGCCAGGAGCCAAGGCTAATGCTGCCCCTTACGGTCCCTTGGCAGCCCCTTCTCAGCCCCACCAACACCGGGGCTCTGTGCCTGTTCTCCCACCTAACCTCAACCTAGCCCTGACCCTCATCAGGGCCAAGCTCCGAAGCGGCCACCCTCCACGTGGAACTTGGCACTAGGGTAACCAGAAATCCAGCTTGATGCTAGCCCTCACCTTCCCTTGGTAGCCCCACCAAAACCGGGGCTCTGTCTCTGTTCTCCACCTTATCCTCGACATATCCCTTACCCTCATCGGAGCCAATCTCCGAAGAGGCCACCCTCAACATGGGGCTCAGGCACTGAAGGGCAGCCCCGTCTCAGCCCCACCAATACCGGGGCTCTGTGTCTCTGCTCGCACCTAACAGCGACCTATCCCTTACCCTCATCGGAGCCAAGTTCCGAAGAGACCACTCCCCACGTGGGGCTTAGGTACTGAAGTAGCCTGGAATCAAGGTTGATGCTGGCCCTCACGATCACATCGCAGCCCCTTCTCAGCCCCACCAACACCGGGGCTCTGTATCTGTTCTCCGTCCTAACCTCAACCTAGCCCTGACCCTCATCAGGGCCAAGCTCCGAAGTGGACACCGGCCACATGGAGCTAGGCACTGAAGTAGCCAGGAGCCAAGGCTAATGCTGCCCCTTACGGTCCCTTGGCAGCCCCTTCTCAGCCCCACCAACACCGGGGCTCTGTGCCTGTTCTCCCACCTAACCTCAACCTAGCCCTGACCCTCATCAGGGCCAAGCTCCGAAGCGGCCACCCTCCTCGTGGAGCTTGGCACTAAGGTAAGCAGAAATCCAGCTTGATGCTGGCCCTCACCTTCCCTTGGTAGCCCCACCAAAACCGGGGCTCTGTGTCTGTTCTCCACCTTATCCTCGACATATCCCTTACCCTCATCAGGGCCAAGCTCCGAAGTGGCCACCGGCCACATGGAGCTAGGCACTGAAGTAGCCAGGAGCCAAGGCTAATGCTGCCCCTTACGGTCCCTTGGCAGCCCCTTCTCAGCCCCACCAACACCGGGGCTCTGTGCCTGTTCTCCCACCTAACCTCAACCTAGCCCTGACCCTCATCAGGGCCAAGCTCCGAAGCGGCCACCCTCCTCGTGGAGCTTGGCACTAAGGTAAGCAGAAATCCAGCTTGATGCTGGCCCTCACCTTCCCTTGGTAGCCCCACCAAAACCGGGGCTCTGTCTCTGTTCTCCACCTTATCCTCGACATATCCCTTACCCTCATCGGAGCCAAGCTCCGAAGAGGCCACCCTCAACATGGGGCTCAGGCACTGAAGGGCAGCCCCGTCTCAGCCCCACCAATACCGGGGCTCTGTGTCTCTGCTCGCACCTAACAGCGCCCTATCCCTTACCCTCTTCGGAGCCAAGCTCCGAAGGGACCACTCCCCACGTGGGGCTTAGGTACTGAAGTAGCCTGGAATCAAGGTTGATGCTGGCCCTTACGATCTCTTTGCAGCCCCTTCTCAGCCCCACCAATACCGGGGCTCTGTATCTGTTCTCCCACTTAGCCTCGACAGATCCCTTACCCTCATCAGGGCAAAGCGCCGCAGCGGCCACACTCCACATGGGGCTTGGCACTGAGATAGCCAGGAATCAAGGGTGGTGCTGGCCCTCACCTTCCATTTGCAGTCCCTAGGCAAGCCCACCAACACCGGGGCTCTGTGCCTGTTCTCCCTCCTAACCTCAACCTAGACGAGACCCTCATCAGGGCCAAGCTCCGAAGTGGCCACCGGCCACATGGAGCTACGCACTGAAGTAGCCAGGAACCAAGGCTGATGCTGGCCCTCACGGTCCCTTGGCAGCCCCTTCTCAGCCCCACCAACACCGGGGCTCTGTGCCTGTTCTCCCACCTAACCTCAACCGAGCCCTGACCCTCATCAGGGCCAAGCTCCGAAGCGGCCACCCTCCACGTGGAACTTGGCACTAGGGTAACCAGAAATCCAGCTTGATGCTAGCCCTCACCTTCCCTTGGTAGCCCCACCAAAACCGGGGCTCTGTCTCTGTTCTCCACCTTATCCTCCACATATCCCTTATCCTCATCGGAGCCAAGCTCCGAAGAGGCCACCCTCAACATGGGGCTCAGGCACTGAAGGGCAGCCCCGTCTCAGCCCCACCACTACCGTGGCTCTGTGTCTCTGCTCGCACCTAACAGCGCCCTATCCCTTACCCTCATCGGAGCCAAGCTCCGAAGGGACCACTCCCCACGTGGGGCTTAGGTACTGAAGTAGCCTGGAATCAAGGTTGATGCTGGCCCTCACGATCTCTTTGCAGCCCCTTCTCAGCCCCAACAATACCGGGGCTCTGTAGCTGTTCTCCCACTTAGCCTCGACAGATCCCTTACCCTCATGAGGGCAAAGCGCCGCAGCGGCCACACTCCACATGGGGCTTGGCACTGAGATAGCCAGGAATCAAGGGTGGTGCTGGCCCTCACCTTCCATTTGCAGTCCCTAGGCAGGCCCACCAACACCGGGGCTCTGTGCCTGTTCTAACCTAACCTAACCTCTGTGCCTAACCTCAACCGAGCCGAGACCCTCATCAGGGCCAAGCTCCGAAGTGGACACCGGCCACATGGAGCTACGCACTGAAGTAGCCAGGAACCAAGGCTGATGCTGGCCCTCACGGTCCCTTGGCAGCCCCTTCTCAGCCCCACCAACACCGGGGCTCTGTGCCTGTTCTCCCACCTAACCTCAACCGAGCCCTGACCCTCATCAGGGCCAAGCTCCGAAGCGGCCACCCTCCACGTGGAACTTGGCACTAGGGTAACCAGAAATCCAGCTTGATGCTAGCCCTCACCTTCCCTTGGTAGTCCCACCAAAACCGGGGCTCTGTCTCTGTTGTCCACCTTATCCTCGACATATCCCTTACCCTCATCAGGGCCAAGCTCCGAAGTGGCCACCGGCCACATGGAGCTACGCACTGAAGTAGCCAGGAACCAAGGCTGATGCTGGCCCTCACGGTCCCTTGGCAGCCCCTTCTCAGCCCCACCAACACCGGGGCTCTGTGCCTGTTCTCCCACCTAACCTCAACCGAGCCCTGACCCTCATCAGGGCCAAGCTCCGAAGCGGCCACCCTCCACGTGGAGCTTGGCACTAAGGTAACCAGAAATCCAGCTTGATGCTAGCCCTCACCTTCCCTTGGTAGCCCCACCAAAACCGGGGCTCTGTCTCTGTTCTCCACCTTATCCTCGACATATCCCTTATCCTCATCGGAGCCAAGCTCCGAAGAGGCCACCCTCAACATGGGGCTCAGGCACTGAAGGGCAGCCCCGTCTCAGCCCCACCAATACCGTGGCTCTGTGTCTCTGCTTGCACCTAACAGCGCCCTATCCCTTACCCTCATCGGAGCCAAGCTCCGAAGCGACCACTCCCCACGTGGGGCTTAGGTACTGAAGTAGCCTGGAATCAAGGTTGATGCTGGCCCTCACGATCTCTTTGCAGCCCCTTCTCAGCCCCACCAATACCGGGGCTCTGTAGCTGTTCTCCCACTTAGCCTCGACAGATCCCTTACCCTCATGAGGGCAAAGCGCCGCAGCGGCCACACTCCACATGGGGCTTGGCACTGAGATAGCCAGGAATCAAGGGTGGTGCTGGCCCTCACCTTCCATTTGCAGTCCCTAGGCAGGCCCACCAACACCGGGGCTCTGTGCCTGTTCTAACCTAACCTAACCTCTGTGCCTAACCTCAACCTAGCCGAGACCCTCATCAGGGCCAAGCTCCGAAGTGGCTACCGGCCACATGGAGCTACGCACTGAAGTAGCCAGGAACCAAGGCTGATGCTGGCCCTCACGGTCCCTTGGCAGCCCCTTCTCAGCCCCACCAACACCGGGGCTCCGTGCCTGTTCTCCCACCTAACCTCAACCGAGCCCTGACCCTCATCAGGGCCAAGCTCCGAAGCGGCCACCCTCCACGTGGAACTTGGCACTAGGGTAACCAGAAATCCAGCTTGATGCTGGCCCTCACCTTCCCTTGGTAGCCCCACCAAAACCGGGGCTCTGTCTCTGTTCTCCACCTTATCCTCGACATATCCCTTACCCTCATCGGAGCCAATCTCCGAAGAGGCCACCCTCAACATGGGGCTCAGGCACTGAAGGGCAGCCCCGTCTCAGCCCCACCAATACCGGGGCTCTGTGTCTCTGCTCGCACCTAACAGCGACCTATCCCTTACCCTCATCGGAGCCAAGTTCCGAAGAGACCACTCCCCACGTGGGGCTTAGGTACTGAAGTAGCCTGGAATCAAGGTTGATGCTGGCTCTCACGATCACATCGCAGCCCCTTCTCAGCCCCACCAACACCGGGGCTCTGTATCTGTTCTCCCTCCTAACCTCAACCTAGCCCTGACCCTCATCAGGACCAAGCTCCGAAGTGGACACCGGCCACATGGAGCTAGGCACTGAAGTAGCCAGGAGCCAAGGCTAATGCTGCCCCTTACGGTCCCTTGGCAGCCCCTTCTCAGCCCCACCAACACCGGGGCTCTGTGCCTGTTCTCCCACCTAACCTCAACCTAGCCCTGACCCTCATCAGGGCCAAGCTCCGAAGCGGCCACCCTCCTCGTGGAGCTTGGCACTAAGGTAAGCAGAAATCCAGCTTGATGCTGGCCCTCACCTTCCCTTGGTAGCCCCACCAAAACCGGGGCTCTGTGTCTGTTCTCCACCTTATCCTCGACATATCCCTTACCCTCATCAGGGCCAAGCTCCGAAGTGGCCACCGGCCACATGGAGCTAGGCACTGAAGTAGCCAGGAGCCAAGGCTAATGCTGCCCCTTACGGTCCCTTGGCAGCCCCTTCTCAGCCCCACCAACACCGGGGCTCTGTGCCTGTTCTCCCACCTAACCTCAACCTAGCCCTGACCCTCATCAGGGCCAAGCTCCGAAGCGGCCACCCTCCTCGTGGAGCTTGGCACTAAGGTAAGCAGAAATCCAGCTTGATGCTGGCCCTCACCTTCCCTTGGTAGCCCCACCAAAACCGGGGCTCTGTCTCTGTTCTCCACCTTATCCTCGACATATCCCTTACCCTCATCGGAGCCAAGCTCCAAAGAGACCACTCCCCACGTGGGGCTTAGGTACTGAAGTAGCCTGGAATCAAGGTTGATGCTGGCCCTTACGATCTCTTTGCAGCCCCTTCTCAGCCCCACCAATACCGGGGCTCTGTATCTGTTCTCCCACTTAGCCTCGACAGATCCCTTACCCTCATCAGGGCAAAGCGCCGCAGCGGCCACACTCCACATGGGGCTTGGCACTGAGATAGCCAGGAATCAAGGGTGGTGCTGGCCCTCACCTTCCATTTGCAGTCCCTAGGCAAGCCCACCAACACCGGGGCTCTGTGCCTGTTCTCCCTCCTAACCTCAACCTAGACGAGACCCTCATCAGGGCCAAGCTCCGAAGTGGCCACCGGCCACATGGAGCTAGGCACTGAAGTAGCCAGGAACCAAGGCTGATGCTGGCCCTCACGGTCCCTTGGCAGCCCCTTCTCAGCCCCACCAACACCGGGGCTCTGTGCCTGTTCTCCCACCTAACCTCAACCGAGCCCTGACCCTCATCAGGGCCAAGCTCCGAAGCGGCCACCCTCCACGTGGAACTTGGCACTAGGGTAACCAGAAATCCAGCTTGATGCTAGCCCTCACCTTCCCTTGGTAGCCCCACCAAAACCGGGGCTCTGTCTCTGTTCTCCACCTTATCCTCCACATATCCCTTATCCTCATCGGAGCCAAGCTCCGAAGAGGCCACCCTCAACATGGGGCTCAGGCACTGAAGGGCAGCCCCGTCTCAGCCCCACCAATACCGGGGCTCTGTGTCTCTGCTCGCACCTAACAGCGCCCTATCCCTTACCCTCATCGGAGCCAAGCTCCGAAGAGGCCACCCTCAACATGGGGCTCAGGCACTGAAGGGCAGCCCCGTCTCAGCCCCACCAACACCGGGGCTCCGTGCCTGTTCTCCCACCTAACCTCAACCTAGCCCTGACCCTCATCAGGGCCAAGCTCCGAAGCGGCCACCCTCCTCGTGGAGCTTGGCACTAAGGTAAGCAGAAATCCAGCTTGATGCTGGCCCTCACCTTCCCTTGGTAGCCCCACCAAAACCGGGGCTCTGTCTCTGTTCTCCACCTTATCCTCGACATATCCCTTACCCTCATCAGGGCCAAGCTCCGAAGTGGCCACCGGCCACATGGAGCTACGCACTGAAGTAGCCAGGAGCCAAGGCTAATGCTGCCCCTTACGGTCCCTTGGCAGCCCCTTCTCAGCCCCACCAACACCGGGGCTCTGTGCCTGTTCTCCCACCTAACCTCAACCTAGCCCTGACCCTCATCAGGGCCAAGCTCCGAAGCGGCCACCCTCCTCGTGGAGCTTGGCACTAAGGTAAGCAGAAATCCAGCTTGATGCTGGCCCTCACCTTCCTTTGGTAGCCCCACCAAAACCGGGGCTCTGTCTCTGTTCTCCACCTTATCCTCGACATATCCCTTACCCTCATCGGAGCCAAGCTCCGAAGAGGCCACCCTCAACATGGGGCTCAGGCACTGAAGGGCAGCCCCGTCTCAGCCCCACCAATACCGGGGCTCTGTGTCTCTGCTCGCACCTAACAGCGCCCTATCCCTTAACCTCATCGGAGCCAAGCTCCGAAGCGACCACTCCCCACGTGGGGCTTAGGTACTGAAGTAGCCTGGAATCAAGGTTGATGCTGGCTCTCACGATCTCTTTGCAGCCCCTTCTCAGCCCCACCAATACCGGGGCTCTGTAGCTGTTCTCCCACTTAGCCTCGACAGATCCCTTACCCTCATCAGGGCAAAGCGCCGCAGCGGCCACACTCCACATGGGGCTTGGCACTGAGATAGCCAGGAATCAAGGGTGGTGCTGGCCCTCACCTTCCATTTGCAGTCCCTAGGCAAGCCCACCAACACCGGGGCTCTGTGCCTGTTCTCCCTCCTAACCTCAACCTAGCCGAGACCCTCATCAGGGCCAAGCTCCGAAGTGGCCACCGGCCACATGGAGCTACGCACTGAAGTAGCCAGGAACCAAGGCTGATGCTGGCCCTCACGGTCCCTTGGCAGCCCCTTCTCAGCCCCACCAACACCGGGGCTCTGTGCCTGTTCTCCCACCTAACCTCAACCGAGCCCTGACCCTCATCAGGGCCAAGCTCCGAAGCGGCCACCCTCCACGTGGAACTTGGCACTAGGGTAACCAGAAATCCAGCTTGATGCTAGCCCTCACCTTCCCTGGTAGCCCCACCAAAACCGGGGCTCTGTCTCTGTTCTCCACCTTATCCTCGACATATCCCTTACCCTCATCAGGGCCAAGCTCCGAAGTGGCCACCGGCCACATGGAGCTAGGCACTGAAGTAGCCAGGAACCAAGGCTGATGCTGGCCCTCACGGCCACGCTCCGAAGAGGCCACCCTCCACATGGGGCTCAGGCATTGAAGTAGCCAGGAACCAAGGTTGATGCTGGCCCTCACCTTCCATTTGCAGTCCCTAGGCAGCCCCACCAACACCGGGGCTCTGTGCCTGTTCTCCCACTTAACGTCAACCTAGCCGAGACCCTCATCAGGGCCAAGCTCCGAAGTGACCACCGGCCACATGGGGCTTGGCACTGAAGTAGCCAGGAACCAAGGCTGATGCTGGCCCTCACGGGCTCTTGGCAGCTCCTTCTCAGGCCCACCAACACCGGGGCTCTGTGTCTCTGCTTCACGTAACATCGACCTATCCCTGACCCTCATCGGAGCCAAGCTCCGAAGCGACCACTCCCCTCGTGGGGCTTAGGTACTGAAGTAGCCTGGAACCAAGGTTGATGCTGGCCCTCACGATCTCTTGGCAGCTCCTTCTCACCCCCACCAACACCGTGTTTCTG
Organism: Calonectris borealis; assembly: GCF_964195595.1. NCBI lineage: Eukaryota > Metazoa > Chordata > Aves > Procellariiformes > Procellariidae > Calonectris > Calonectris borealis. The sequence goes on along the minus strand of NW_027441507.1, from coordinate 98,784 downwards.
TGCCTGTTCTCCCACCTAACCTCAACCTAGCCCTGACCCTCATCAGGGCAAAGCTTCGAAGCGGCCACACTCCACATGGGGCTTGGCATTGAGATAGCCAGGAATCAAGGCTGATGTCGGACCTCGCCTTCCGTTTGCAGTCCCTAGGCAGCCCCACCAACACCGGCGCTCTGTGTCTGTTCCCCCAGTTATCCTCGACATATCCCTTCTCCTCATCAGGGCCAAGCTCCGAAGCGGCCACCCACCACATGGGGCTCTGGGGCAGACGTGGCCAGGAATGAAGGCTGATGCTGGCCCTCACGATCTCTTGTCAGCCCCTTCCTCAGCCCCACCAACCCCTGCTCCCTTCTCTTTGGTCTCCCACCTAAACATCAGCCTACATCTTACCTTCAGCAGAGCCAGGCTCTGAAACGTCTACCCACCAGATGGCGCTCCAACACAGAGGGAACCAAGATGACTGGCGTTCGTTGCACTCGCCTGCCCCGGCAGCCCTTTGAGGTCCCCACCACCACCGGGGCTAGGCGCTTGCCGTAGCACTCAACCGTCAACCTTGCCGCAGCCCAACTGCAAAGCAGACAAGCGCCCCGTCGAGCTCCCACACACGTTTTGCCAGGACTGAAATATGTTCGCAGTGCTCACCTTCCCTTTACAGCCCCTTCTCAGCTGCCCAGCACCCAGCCATCTCCAGCACCGCAAATGCGCAACATCCAGCACACCTAGCACCCCTTGGGATCTTTGGCAGTGCTTGGTGCTGGGCATGTGTCGGTGCTGGGTCGTGGGGGTACTGTGTGCTAGGCCCTGAGTGGAGTGGGTTCTGGGTGCTGCGGTTGCTGGGTGTTGGGCATATCTGGGTGCTCGCCATGTCCCTGTGCTGGGCACTGGGAGGATTTGGTGCTGGGAATGGGCAGGCGATGATCGTGCCTGGGTGGTGGATGCAGGCTACAGGCAGTGCTGGGCACTGGCTGCGCTGGGTGCTGGTCATTGGGGGTACTGGGTTCTAGGCACTGGGCATGCGGGGTGCTGGACATCTCTGGGTGCTGAGCATGTCCAAGTGATGGGTCCGGGGCAGTGGGGGTGCTGGGGACTATGCACATCAGGGTGCTGGGCATGCCTGTGAACTGAGTGCTTGGCGCTGGGTTCTGGATGCTGGCTGGTGGGCATTGTCTGTGTGCTGGTTATTGGGCACTGGCGGTGGTAGGCATGGGAGTGCTTGTTGCTGGGCATTTTCTGATCCTGGCTGTTGGGGGCGCTGAGCACTGGGCATGTCTGGGTGATGGATGGAGGGAGTTTTGGGTGCTGGGCACTAGGGGTGCTGGCTAGTGGGTATGTCCGTGTGCTGGGTATGTCCATATGCCGGATGCTGTGCGCTGGGGGTGCTGGGCACTGGGGTTAGTGGGTGCTGTGCACTGGGGTTGCTGGGTGCTGGGCAGCGCGACTGCTGGGGGCTGGGAGTGCTGGGTACTATGCATAAGCGGGTGCAGGGTATGTCTTGCTGCTGGATGGTGGGTTCTGGGGCTACTGGGAGCTGGGGGTATTGGATGCTGGGCACTGGGGTTGCTGGGTGCTAAGTCCTGTGGGTGCTGGTTTCTGGGCCCTGGGAGTGCTGGGTACTATGCATAAGCGGGTGCAGGGTATGTCTTGCTGCTGGGTGCTGGGGGTATTGGGTGTTGGCCACTGGGGTGTTGGGTGCTGGGCATGTCCTCGTCCTTGGCATGACTGATGCTGGGCACTGGGGGTACTGGCTGCTGGGAGCTAGGGGTGCTGGCTTTGGGCATTTCAGTTGCTGGACATGACCAGGTGCTGGGCGTCTCCAGGTGCTGGGCATGTGCGGATGCTGTGTGCTCGGCACTTGGGGTTCTGGGTGGTCGGCGGTGAGGGTGCTGGACGCTGGGGATGCTGGCTGTTGCGGTGCTGGGTGCTGGGCACTGGGGCTGCTGAGTGGTGGGCATGTCCAGGTGCTGTTTGTTGGCGGTTGGGGTGCTGGGTTGTGCGCCTGTCCAGGAGTTAGTGCTGGGCCCTGGGGGTGCTGTGTATGTCCGAGTGCTGGGCATGTCCGGATGCTGGGTAAACGGGTTCTTGGGCTGTGGGGGTGTTGGGTATGCTGGTTTCTGGGCACTGGGGAGGTGCTGGCTGCGAGACCTGTACGGTGGTGGGTGTTTGGTGTACTGGGTGCAGGGCGCTGGGCGTGCTGGGTGCTGGGCATGTCCGGGTGCTACGTGCTGATCACTGGGGATGTTGGGGGCTGGTTTGCTGTGTTCTGGTGTGTAGCGTGCTGGGCATGTTTGGGTGCTGGGCATGTCCAGGTGCTGGGTACTGGGCACTGGGGGTGGTGGTCCCTGGGGGTGCTGTGTGCTGGGCATGTCCGGGGGGTGGGTTGGGCAGTGGGGTTGCTGGGTGCTGGGAATGTGCGGGTGCTGGGGGCTGGGCCCTGAGGTTGATGGGGGCTGGGCACTCGGGTTGCTGGGTACTGGCTGGTGCGGTTGCGGGGCCCTGGTGTTGCTGGGTACTATGCATAACTGAGTGCAGGGTATCTCTTGGTGCTGGAGGTACTGGGTGCTGGGCATATCCGGTGCTGGGCCTGTGCTCTGGAGTTGCTGGGTTCTGTGCTCTGGGGGTGCTTGTTTCTTGGCACGTGCGTGTGCTGTGTGCTCTTCCCTGGTTGTGCTGGGTATGTGTGGGTGTTGGGCAGTGTGGGTGCTGTGTGGTGGGCGCTGGGCATGTCTGGGTGCTGGGTGATGGGCACTGGAGGTTCTGGGCGATGGGGAGCAGGGAAGCTGCCTGCTAGGCATGTCTGAGTGCTGGGCATGTCCGGGTGCTGGGTACTGTGCGCTGGCAGTGGTGGGCGGTGGTGGTGCTGGGTGCTGGGCATGTCCGGGTGCTAGGCAATGGCGGTGCTGGGTGCTTGGCGCTGGGGGTGATGGTCTTTGGGTGTGCTGGGTGCTGGGCATGTCCCTGTGCTGGGTGGTGGGGGTGCTGGGCATGTGCGGGTGTTGGTTGCCGGGCCCTGGGTGTACTGGGTGCTGGACGCTGGGGTGGTTGGTTTCTGGGCGCTGGGGCTGCTGGGTTCTGTGCCCCTGTGTTGCTGGGTGCTGAGCATGTCCGGGTGCTGGCCATGTCTAAGTGCAGCGTGCTGGGCACTGGGTGCTGGGGGGTGGGGGTGCTGGATGCTGAGTGTTGGGTATGCTGGTTTCCGGGCACTGGGCGGAAGTGTGTGAGACCTGTGGGTGTGTTGTATGGTGGGTGTTTGGGGTGCTGAGTGCTGCAGGTGCTGGGCATGTCCAGGTGCTATGTGCTGATCACTGGGGTTCTTGGGGGCTGGTTTGCTGTGTTCTGGTGTGTTGGGCGCTGGGCATGTTTGTCTGGGTGCTGGGCATGTCTGGGTGCTGGGTACTGGGAACTGGCAGTGCGGGGCGGTGCGGGTGCTGTGTGCTGGGCATGTCGGGGTGCTGGGTACTGGGCAGTGGGAGTGCTGGGTGCTAGGTACTGGGGGTGCTGGGCCTTGGCGTTGCTGGCTACTATACATAACTGAGTGCAGGGTATGTCTTGGTGCTGGATGCTTGGTGCTGGAGGTACCGGGTGCTGGGCATATGCAGTGCTGGGTGTTGGGCATATCCGGTGCTGGGTGGCTGTGCTGGGGTTGCTGGGTGCTGTGCTGTGAGGGTGCTGGATTCCTGGCATGTGCGTGTACTGTGTGCTGGGCCCTGGTTGTGCTGGGTATGTGTGGGTGCTGGGTGTTGGGCACTGGGGGAGGGTGGTGCTAGGTGCTGGGCATGTCCAGGTGCTGAGCAATGGTGGTGCTGGGTGCTTGGCGCTGGGGGTGGTGGTACCTGGGGCTGCTGTGTGCTGGGCACGTCGGGGTGCTGGGTTTTGGGCGGTGGGGGTGCTGGGTGCTGGGCGTGTGCGTGTGTTGGTTGCTGGACCCTGGCGTGCTGGGCGCTGGGGCTATCGGTTACCGGGTGCTGGGGGTGCTGGGTTCAATGCAGCGTATGCAGGTCCTGGGCAGTGGGTGTGCTGGAAGCTGGGTGTTGGGTATGCTGGTTCCTGCCACTGCGGGTGCTGGGTGTGAGACTTGTGGGCGTGCTGGATGGTGGGTGTTTGGTGTGCACCCTCACTGCCCACCACCCAGAACCCCAAGTGCCGAGCACACAGCATCCGGACGTGCCCAGCACCTGCACACGCCCAGCACCCACAAGACCCAACAACCAGCACTGGTCATGACCAGTACCTGGAAATGCCCACAGCCAGCACCCCTAGCTCCCCGCACCCAGCACTCCCAGGGCCCAGCACGAATTCCCGGACATGCGCACAACCCAGCACACCCACCGCCAACACACAGCATCGAGACATGCCCAGCAGCCCCAGTGCCCAGCATCCACCAGCAAGACATACCCTGCACCCAATTATGCATGGTATCCAGCACTCCCAGGGCCCAGCAACCAGTAGCCCCAGTACCTCGGCTCGCTTCTGTAATTCTACACAATGAAGACTTGTGGCTTAGAAGTTAGGGAACTAGCAGGTGTGGTGTTTGCAGGTGTGTAGAATTGTAGTCTAAATCGTGTCTCCTGGAAGCAGTGTTAGACTCTAGTGAAGAGTAACCTTGGAAACGAGAACCGTAAACAAACGGAGTCCAGACGTGGCTCGGAGACAAACCTCGACCTTAAAGGAAAGAAAGGAACAGGTTCACGAAGAGTTCACGACCCCGCCGACCACCACAGACCACCCGAGACCCTCAAGGAGACCCTAAAGGTTTTAGTGCGCATGTGTCTAGGATGATGTAATATTATAATCGGTTCTCGGAAATTTAAGGAATATGTAAAAGAGAAACTGAAAATATGTATGAGAAGCATGGATACAAACAGAAAGGTGATTAGACCTGGTGTGCTTCATTTGTGGCAAGTCCACCGAGCACCCAGGCCTGAATAAAACAGTCTCTCTCCTGAGCGTGTGGAATTGGTTCCTTGTGGAGGGATTTTTATTAAATAACGGTCATCCTATGAACATTCCAAGCACTGAGGATTTGTTAGTAATAGTAGAAGGCTGCTAAAGAGCAATTGTAGTTTTAGAGTCTCTGAAGTGATAGTAGAGCAGGAAAAACAGGCTGAGGAATGTAAATATCAGTAGATTATGTAACGGAATGCAGGCGCAGGAAGCGTTCGCGTGGACACCTGCTTTTGACCAATCTGTGTATGTTAAGATTCGTGTGCTTGCTGACTGTAAACCAATAGAGGATTCGGAGGTGAGCGTGTTACTGTGGCTAGCTTATAAACGTAGCACAATATCTTGAAATAAAGGAGAATGACCATACCCACATTGGGACTCCTCATTACTCCGGGAACGCGCTCCTATTCCGACCCATGGTCACTCCAACAGTTCCTTCCACGCCGGGCACGAATCCGCTTTTCGGACAACACCTAGCCCCCAGCACCCGCACCAGCAGCACCAGCAAGCCCAGTGCCCAGCACGCAGCAACCTCAGGGCCCAGCACCCAGCCGTGCCCGCCACCCGGACATGCCCAGCACCCAGCAACCCCAGTGCACAACACCCAGCACCCCCAGCGCCCAGAAACCAACACACGCACACACCCAGCACGCCCACCACCCAAAACCCAGCAGCCCAACATGCCCAGCACACAGCACCACCACCGCCACCACCCCCACTGCCCAGTACCCAGCACCCACACATGCCCAGCACCCACACATGCCCAGCACACAGCACCACCACCGCCCACCACCCCCACTGCCCAGTACCCAGCACCCACACATGCCCAGCACTCAGACATGCCCAGCAGGCAGCTTCTCTGCTGCCCACCGCCCAGCATCCCGACCGCCCAGCACCCAGACATGCCCAGGCCCCGCCACACAGCACCCACACTGCCCAACACCCAGCACTCACACATACCCGGCACAACCAGGGCCCAGCACACAGCATACGCACATGTCAGGAATCCAGCACCCTCACAGCACAGCACCCAGCAACCCCAGCACAGCCACCCAGCACCGCATATGCCCAGCACCTAGCACCGCATATGCCCAACACCCAGCACCCACTACCTCCAGTACCCAGCATCCAGCACCAAGACATACCCTGCACTCAGTTATGTATAGTAGCCAGCAATACCAGGGCCCAGCACCCCAGTACCTAGAACCCAACACTGCCACTGCCCAACACCCACCACCCGGACGTGCCCAGCACACAGCACCCCCACTGCCCCACACAGCCAGCGCCCAGTACCCAGCACCCAGACGTGGCCAGCACCCAAACATGCCCAGCACTCAACACACCACTGCCCAGATCCCAGCAAACCAGCCCCCAACATCTCCAGTGATCAGCACACAGCACTCGGACATGCCCAGCACCCAGCACCCGCAGCGCTCAGCATCCACCACCCCCAGTGCTCTGTACTCAGCACACCAAACACCTACCATCCAGCACGCCCACACGTCTCACACCCAGCATCCCCAGTGCCCAGCAACCAGCATACCCAACACCCACCATCCATCACCCCCACACGTCTCACACCCATGACCCCCAGTGCTCTGTACTCAGCACACCAAACACCCACCATCCAGCACCCCCACACGTCTCACACCCAGCACCCCCAGTGCGCAGTACCCCGCACCCAGACATGCCCAGCACCCGGACATACACAGCACTCAGCACTGTCCTGCTTCCGGCTGGGACAGAGTTAACTTTCTTCCCAGTAGCTTGGGGGGTGTGCTGGCTTTTGGGTTTGGTGTGAGAGGAGCGTTGATGGCCCCTTAATGCTTTGGCTGTTGCTGGGCGGTGCTTGCACCGGGAGACTTTTGTTTTCTCTTTTCGGCCTCCCACAGGAAGCTCGGGGGGGGGGGGGGGAGCACAGCCGGGGTAGTTGACCTAGCTGGCCAATGGGGTATTATATAGCATGTGACATCCTGCTCAGTATAAAAAATGGGAGGGGGCGGGGGAGGGAAACGACTCTCCCCCCCCCCCCGCCCCAGTGCATGACACGCGGTCGGCAGCGGTGAGCAGTTGCATTCTGCATTGCCTGCTTTGTATTGTCTGTTGTTGTTGTTGTTCTCATTGTTATTATTACTGTTCTACTTCGTTTTATTTCAACCATTAAACTGTTTTTATCTCAACCCGGGAGTTTTCCTACTTGTGCCCTCCCGATTCTCTCCCCCATCCCACGGGGTGGGGGGGGGAGGAGAGCCAGCGGCTGCGTGGGGTTTTTTTGCAGGCTGGGGTTAAACCACGACATGCACCCATCATACCCTCCACCCAGCACCCCCAGGGCCCAGCACTCATTCCCAGACATGCGCACAACCTAGCACACCCACCGCCAACACACAGCCCCTGGACATGCCCAGCACCCAGCAGCCCCACTGCCCAGCACCGCATTGCCCAGCATCCCCAGCGCCCAGCACCCTCACTGCCCACCACCCAGAACAACAAGTGCCGAGCACACAGCATCCGGACATGCCCAGCACCGGGGCACACCCAGCACCCACAAGACCCAGCACCCGGTCATGACCAGCAACTGGAAATGCCCACAGCCAGCACCTCTAGCTCCCAGCAGCCATCAACCCCAGTGCCTAGCACTCAGCACCCAGTCGTGCCAAGCACCCAACACCCCGGTGCTCAGCACCCTGCACCCGGTCGTGTCCAGGGCCCACCACACAGCACCCACACTGCCCAACACCCAGCACCCACACATACCCGGCACAACCAGGGCCCAGCACACAGCCCACGCACGTGCCAGGAATCCAGCATCCCCAGAGCACAGCACCCAGCAAACCCAGCACAGCCACCCAGCACCGCATATGCCCAGCATGAAGCACCGCATATGCCCACAACCCAGCACCCAGTAGCTCCAGCACCAGGCATCCAGCACAAAGACATACCCTGCACTCAGTTATGCAGAGTACCTAGCAATACCGGGCCCAGCACCCCAGTACCTAGCACCCAACACTCCCACTGCCCAACACCCACCACCCGGACATGCCCAGCACACAGCACCCCCACCACCCCACACCGCCAGCGCCCAGTATGCAGCACCCAAACATGCCCAGCACCCAAACATGCCCAGCACTCAACACACCACTGCCCAGATCCCAGCAAACCAGCCCCCAACATCGCCAGTGATCAGCACATAGCACCCGGAATGCCCAGCACCCGCAGCGCTCAGCACCCAGCACCCCCAGGGCCCAGCAGCCAGCACCGCAGCAAACAGCATCCCCAGCGCCCAGCACCCGGTCATGCCAAGCACCTGGACATGCCCAGCACCAAGCACGCCCGTGCCCAGCACACAATATCCCCAGCACCCAGTAGCCCCAGCACCCAGCAGCAAGAGATACCCTGCACCCGCTTACGCATAGTACCCACAGCGCTCAGCAGCCACCATCCCCAGTGCTCTGTACTCAGCACACCAAACACCCACCATCCAGCACCCCCACACGTCTCACACCCAGCACCCCCAGTGCGCAGTACCCCACACCCAGACATGCCCAGCACCCGGACATACACAGCACTCAGCACTGTCCTGCTTCCGGCTGGGACAGAGTTAACTTTCTTCCCAGTAGCTTGGGGGGTGTGCTGGCTTTTGGGTTTGGTGTGAGAGGAGCGTTGATGGCCCCTTAATGCTTTGACTGTTGCTGGGCGGTGCTTGCACCGGGAGACTTTTGTTCTCTCTTTTCGGCCTCCCACAGGAAGCTCGGGGGGGGGTGGGGGTGGCGGGGGGATGGGGAGCACAGCCGGGGTAGTTGACCTAGCTGGCCAATGGGGTGTTCTATAGCATGTGACATCCTGCTCAGTATAAAAAATGGGAGGGGGCGGGGGAGGGAAACGACTCTCCCCCCCCCCCCCCCCGCCCCAGTTCATGACACGCGGTCGGCAGCGGTGAGCAGTTGCATTCTGCATTGCCTGCTTTGTATCGTCTGTTGTTGTTGTTGTTCTCATTGTTATTATTACTGTTCTACTTCGTTTTATTTCAACCATTAAACTGTTTTTATCTCAACCCGGGAGTTTTCCTACTTGTGCCCTCCCGATTCTCTCCCCCATCCCACGGGGTGGGGGGGGGGAGGAGAGCCAGCGGCTGCGTGGGGTTTTTTTGCAGGCTGGGGTTAAACCACGACATGCACCCATCATACCCTCCACCCAGCACCCCCAGGGCCCAGCACTCATTCTCGGACATGCGCACAACCTAGCACACCCACCACCAACACACAGCCCCTGGATATGCCCAGCACCCAGCAGCCCCACTGCCCAGCACCCCCAGCACCCAGCATCCCCAGCACCCAGCAGCAAGAGATACCCTGCACCCGCTTATGCATGGTACCCGGCACTCCCAGGGCCCAGCAACCAGCACCCCGAGTACTTAGCCTCCAGCACCCACACCAGCCAGCACCCAGCAAGGCCGGTACCCAGCAACCTCAGGGCCCAGAACCCAGCAGCCAGCCATTGCCCAGCACACAGACATGCCCAGCACCCAGCAACCCCAGTGCACACAACCCAGAAGCCCCAGCACCCAGAAACCAACAGCCCCAGTGCCCAGCACTCCCAGGGCTCAGAAACCAACATTCGCATGCACCCAACACTCCAACCACCCAGCACCCGGACATGCCCAGCATGCAGCACCACCAGGGACCACCACCCCCAGCACCACGCACCCAGCACTACCACTGCCCAGCACCTGGACATGCCCAGCACCCAGATGTGCCCAGCAGGCAGCTTCCCTGCTGCCCACCGCCCAGCATCGCGACCGCCCAGCACCCCGACCGCCCAGCACCTGGACATGCCCAGGCCCCGCCACACAGCACCCACACTGCCCAATACCCAGCACCCACACATACCCAGCACAACCAGGGCCCAGCACACACACGCCAGGTTAAACCATGACATGTACCCATCATACCCTCCACCCAGCACCCCCATGGCCCAGCGCTCATTCCCAGACATGCGCACAACCTAGCACACCCACCGCCAACACACAGCCCCTGGACATGCCCAGCACCCAGCAGTCCCAGTGCCCAGCACCCAGCAGCCCCAGCACCCAGCAGCAAGAGATACCCTGCACCTGCTTATGCATAATACCCAGCACTCCCAGGGCCCAGCAACCAGCACTTAGCCCCCAGCACCCACACCAGCCAGCACCCAGCAAGGCCGGTGCCCAGCACCCAGCAACCTCAGGGCCCAGAACCCAGCAGCCAGCCATTGCCCAGCACCCAGACATGCCCAGCACCCAGCAACCCCAGTCCACAGAACCCAGAAGCCCCAGTGCCCAGAAACCAACCACCCCAGTGTCCAGCACCCAGTACACCCAGGGCCCAGCAACCAACACCCGCACATGCCCAGCACCCCCACCACCCAGCACACCCAAAGACTATCACGCCCAGCGCCAAGCACCCAGCACCGCCATTGCCTAGCACCGGGACATGCCCAGCACCCAGTACTACCACCACCAGTGCACAGTACCAAGCGCCCGGATATGCCCAGCACGGAGACATTCCTACCAGGCAGCTTCCCTGCTCCCCATCGCCCAGGACCTCCAGTGCCCATCACCCAGCACCCAGACATGCCCAGCGCCCACCACACAGCACCCATACTGCCCAACACCCAGCACCCACACATACCCAGCACAACCAGGGCACAGCACACGCACATGCCAGGAATCCAGCACCCTCACAGCACAGCACCCAGCAAACCCAGAGCACACACCTAGCACCGGATATGGCCAGCACCAAGACATACCCTGCACTCAGTTATGCATAGTAACAAGCAATGCCAGGGCCCAGCATCCCACCGCCCAATACCCACCACCCGGAGGTACCCAGCACCCCCACTGCCTGTGCCCAGCACCCAGACATGCCCAGCACCCAAACATGCCCAGCGCCCAACACACCAGAAAGCAGCAAACCAGCCCCCACCATCCCCAGTGATCTGCACAGAGCACCCAGCACACGCTGCGCTCAGCACCCACCACCCACAGTGCCCAGAAACCAGCATACCCAATGCCCAGCATCCAGTACCACCACCACCCCAACTGCCCAGTACCCGCACGCGGATATGCCCAGCACCCGAACATACACAGTACCCCTAGGACCCAGCACTCAGAACTCCAGTGCACTGCACTGTCCTGCTTCTGGCTGGGACAGAGTTAACTTTCTTCCCAGTAGCTTGGGAGGGTGTGCTGGCTTTTGGGTTTGGTGTGAGAGGAGCGTTGATGGCCCCTTAATGCTTTGACTGTTGCTGGGCGGTGCTTGCACCGGGAGACTTTTGTTCTCTCTTTTCGGCCTCCCACAGGAAGCTCGGGGGGGGGGGTGGGGGGGCGGGGGGATGGGGAGCACAGCCAGCGTAGTTGACCCAGCTGGCCAATGGGGTATTCTATAGCATGTGACATCCTGCTCAGTATAAAAAATGGGAGGGGGCGGGGGAGGGGGCTCTCCCCCCCCCCGTTCACGACACACGGTCGACAGCGGTGAGCAGTTGCATTGTGCATTGCCTGCTTTGTATCGTCTGTTGTTGTTGTTGTTCTCATTGTTATTATTACTGTTCTACTTCGTTTTATTTCAATCATTAAACTGTTTTTATCTCAACCCGGGAGCTTTCCTACTTGTGCCCTCCCGATTCTCTCCCCAATCCCACGGGGTGGGGGGGGGAGGTGAGCCAGTGGCTGCGTGGGGTTTATTTGCTGGCTGGGGTTAAACCAACACATGCACCCATCATACCCTCCACCCAGCACTGCCAGGGCCCAGCACTCCCATGGCCCAGCACTGATTCCCACACATGCACACAACCCAGCACACGCACCACCAATGCACAGCACCTCGACATGCCCAGCAGCCCTGGAGCCCAGCACACAGCACCCAGCAGCCCCAGCACCAGGACATGACAAGAAGCCAGTCCCCGCAGTGCCCAACAACCCACGACTCAGCAACGGAACATGCCTAGCACCAGGCACCACCAATGTGTAGCAAGGAGTGCTAGGTGTGGTGGATATGGCACATTTGGGGTGCTGGAGCTGGCTGGGTGTTGGGCAGCTGAGAAGGGTCTATCAAGGGAAGGTGAGAGCCACTAACATCTTTCAGTCCTGCCTGTTAGTTTATGGGAGCCCGAAGAGGGGATCGACTGCTTTGCAGTTGGGCTGTGGTAAGGTTGCTGGTTGGGTGGTAGAGCGAGAGCAGCTCCCTCGGAAAGGGCTGCCACGAAAGGCAAGAGCCAGAAACAGCTTTCAATCCTGGTTCTTTCAGTGTTGGAGCGCCCTCTGGTGGGAAGCCGTTTACGAAATGGGCTCGAGAGATGGTAAGGCAAAGGTTGATATTTAGGTTTGAGAATAAGGGAGAGGGGTGGTGGGACCGGGAAGGGTCCCGTGGTGGGTCCATGTAGTGGGTGGCGTTAACTAATGCAGAAGGATCTCGTTATCTACGCAGAACCTCAAACTATCCCTTATCCTCTTCAGAGGCAAGCTCCGAAACGGCCACCCACCTCCTCCGGCTCAGGCACAGAAATAGCCAGGAATCAAGGACGATGCTGGCCCTCACGATCTCTTGGCAGCCCCTTCTCAGCCCCACCAACACCGGGGCTCTGTACCTGTTCTCCCACTTATCCTCGACATATCCCTGACCCTCACCAGGGCCACCTCCGAAGCGGCCACCCTCCACATGGGGCTTGGCACTGAAGTAGCCAGGAAACAAGGTTGATGCTGGCTCTCACGATCACTTCGCAGCCCCTTCTCAGCCCCACCAACACCGGGGCTCTGTGCCTGTTCTCCCACCTTACCTCAACCTAGCCCAGACACTCATCGGAGCCAAGCTCCGAAGAGGCCACCCTCAACACGGGGCTCAGGCACTGAAGGGCAGCCCCGTCTCAGCCCCACCAATACCGGGGCTTTGTGACTCTGCTCGCACCTAACAGCGCCCTATCCCTTACCCTCATCGGAGCCAAGCTCCGAAGGGACCACTCCCCACGTGGGGCTTAGGTACTGAAGTAGCCTGGAATCAAGGTTGATGCTGGCCCTCACGATCTCTTTGCAGCCCCTTCTCAGCCCCAACAATACCGGGGCTCTGTAGCTGTTCTCCCACTTAGCCTCGACAGATCCCTTACCCTCATGAGGGCAAAGCGCCGCAGCGGCCACACTCCACATGGGGCTTGGCACTGAGATAGCCAGGAATGAAGGGTGGTGCTGGCCCTCACCTTCCATTTGCAGTCCCTAGGCAGGCCCACCAACACCGGGGCTCTGTGCCTGTTCTAACCTAACCTAACCTCTGTGCCTAACCTCAACCTAGCCGAGACCCTCATCAGGGCCAAGCTCCGAAGTGGCCACCGGCCACATGGAGCTACGCACTGAAGTAGCCAGGAACCAAGGCTGATGCTGGCCCTCACGGTCCCTTGGCAGCCCCTTCTCAGCCCCACCAACACCGGGGCTCTGTGCCTGTTCTCCCACCTAACCTCAACCGAGCCCTGACCCTCATCAGGGCCAAGCTCCGAAGCGGCCACCCTCCACGTGGAACTTGGCACTAGGGTAACCAGAAATCCAGCTTGATGCTAGCCCTCACCTTCCCTTGGTAGCCCCACCAAAACCGGGGCTCTGTCTCTGTTCTCCACCTTATCCTCGACATATCCCTTACCCTCATCGGAGCCAAGCTCCGAAGAGGCCACCCTCAACATGGGGCTCAGGCACTGAAGGGCAGCCCCATCTCAGCCCCACCAATACCGGGGCTCTGTGTCTCTGCTCGCACCTAACAGCGACCTATCCCTTACCCTCATCGGAGCCAAGTTCCGAAGAGACCACTCCCCACGTGGGGCTTAGGTACTGAAGTAGCCTGGAATCAAGGTTGATGCTGGCCCTCACGATCGCTGCGCAGACCCTTCTCAGCCCCACCAATACCAGGGCTCTGTGCCTGTTCTCCCACCTAACCTCAACCTAGCCCTGACTCTCATCAGGGCCAAGCTCCGAAGTGGCCACCGGCCACATGGAGCTAGGCACTGAAGTAGCCAGGAACCAAGGCTAATGCTGCCCCTTACGGTCCCTTGGCAGCCCCTTCTCAGCCCCACCAACACCGGGGCTCTGTGCCTGTTTTCCCACCTAACCTCAACCGAGCCCTGACCCTCATCAGGGCCAAGCTCCGAAGCGGCCACCCTCCACGTGGAACTTGGCACTAGGGTAACCAGAAATCCAGCTTGATGCTAGCCCTCACCTTCCCTTGGTAGCCCCACCAAAACCGGGGCTCTGTGTCTGTTCTCCACCTTATCCTCGACATATCCCTTACCCTCATCAGGGCCAAGCTCCGAAGTGGCCACCGGCCACATGGAGCTAGGCACTGAAGTAGCCAGGAACCAAGGCTGATGCTGGCCCTCACGGCCACGCTCCGAAGAGGCCACCCTCCACATGGGGCTCAGGCATTGAAGTAGCCAGGAACCAAGGTTGATGCTGGCCCTCACCTTCCATTTGCAGTCCCTAGGCAGCCCCACCAACACCGGGGCTCTGTGCCTGTTCTCCCACTTAACGTCAACCTAGCCGAGACCCTCATCAGGGCCAAGCTCCGAAGTGACCACCGGCCACATGGGGCTTGGCACTGAAGTAGCCAGGAACCAAGGCTGATGCTGGCCCTCACGGGCTCTTGGCAGCTCCTTCTCAGGCCCACCAACACCGGGGCTCTGTGTCTCTGCTTCACGTAACATCGACCTATCCCTGACCCTCATCGGAGCCAAGCTCCGAAGCGACCGCTCCCCACGTGGGGCTTAGGTACTGAAGTAGCCTGGAACCAAGGTTGATGCTGGCCCTCACGATCTCTTGGCAGCTCCTTCTCACCCCCACCAACACCGTGTTTCTGTGCCTGTTCTCCCACCTAACCTCAACCTAGCCCTGACCCTCATCAGGGCAAAGCTTCGAAGCGGCCACACTCCACACGGGGCTTGGCATTGAGATAGCCAGGAATCAAGGCTGATGTCGGACCTCGCCTTCCGTTTGCAGTCCCTAGGCAGCCCCACCAACACCGGCGCTCTGTGTCTGTTCCCCCAGTTATCCTCGACATATCCCTTCTCCTCATCAGGGCCAAGCTCCGAAGCGGCCACCCACCACATGGGGCTCTGGGGCAGACGTGGCCAGGAATGAAGGCTGATGCTGGCCCTCACGATCTCTTGTCAGCCCCTCCTCAGCCCCACCAACCCCTGCTCCCTTCTCTTTGGTCTCCCACCTAAACATCAGCCTACATCTTACCTTCAGCAGAGCCAGGCTCTGAAACGTCTACCCACCAGATGGCGCTCCAACACAGAGGGAACCAAGATGACTGGCGTTCGTTGCACTCGCCGCCCCGGCAGCCCTTTGAGGTCCCCACCACCACCGGGGCTAGGCGCTTGCCGTAGCACTCAACCGTCAACCTTGCCGCAGCCCAACTGCAAAGCAGACAAGCGCCCCGTCGAGCTCCCACACACGTTTTGCCAGGACTGAAATATGTTCGCAGTGCTCACCTTCCCTTTACAGCCCCTTCTCAGCTGCCCAGCACCCAGCCATCTCCAGCACCGCAAATGCGCAACATCCAGCACACCTAGCACCCCTTGGGATCTTTGGCAGTGCTTGGTGCTGGGCATGTGTCGGTGCTGGGTCGTGGGGGTACTGTGTGCTAGGCCCTGAGTGGAGTGGGTTCTGGACAGGTCTGGGTGCTGCGGTTGCTGGGTGTTGGGCATATCTGGGTGCTCGCCATGTCCCTGTGCTGGGCACTGGGAGGATTTGGTGCTGGGAATGGGCAGGCGATGATCGTGCCTGGGTGGTGGATGCGGGCTACAGGCAGTGCTGGGCACTGGCTGCGCTGGGTGCTGGTCATTGGGGGTACTGGGTTCTAGGCACTGGGCATGCAGGGTGCTGGACATCTCTGGGTGCTGAGCATGTCCAAGTGATGGGTCCGGGGCACTGGGACTGCTGGGCAGTGGGGGTGCTGGGGACTATGCATATCAGGGTGCTGGGCATGCCTGTGTACTGAGTGCTTGGCGCTGGGTTCTGGATGCTGGCTGGTGGGCATTGTCTGTGTGCTGGTTATTGGGCACTGGCGGTGGTAGGCATGGGAGTGCTTGTTGCTGGGCATTTTCTGATCCTGGCTGTTGGGGGCGCTGAGCACTGGGCATGTCTGGGTGATGGATGGAGGGAGTTTTGGGTGCTGGGCACTAGGGGTGCTGGCTAGTGGGTATGTCCGTGTGCTGGGTATGTCCATATGCCGGATGCTGTGCGCTGGGGGTGCTGGGCACTGGGGTTAGTGGGTGCTGTGCACTGGGGTTGCTGGGTGCTGGGCAGCGCGACTGCTGGGGGCTGGGAGTGCTGGGTACTATGCATAAGCGGGTGCAGGGTATGTCTTGCTGCTGGATGGTGGGTTCTGGGGCTACTGGGAGCTGGGGGTATTGGATGCTGGGCACTGGGGTTGCTGGGTGCTAAGTCCTGTGGGTGCTGGTTTCTGGGCCCTGGGAGTGCTGGGTACTATGCATAAGCGGGTGCAGGGTATGTCTTGCTGCTGGGTGCTGGGGGTATTGGGTGTTGGCCACTGGGGTGTTGGGTGCTGGGCATGTCCTCGTCCTTGGCATGACTGATGCTGGGCACTGGGGGTACTGGCTGCTGGGAGCTAGGGGTGCTGG
The DNA here is from genome assembly GCF_964195595.1 of Calonectris borealis. Classification (NCBI taxonomy): domain Eukaryota; kingdom Metazoa; phylum Chordata; class Aves; order Procellariiformes; family Procellariidae; genus Calonectris; species Calonectris borealis. The sequence continues at coordinate 82,188 of NW_027441507.1, read as the reverse complement.
CTTTGGGCATTTCAGTTGCTGGACATGACCAGGTGCTGGGCGTCTCCAGGTGCTGGGCATGTGCGGATGCTGTGTGCTCGGCACTTGGGGTTCTGGGTGGTCGGCGGTGAGGGTGCTGGACGCTGGGGATGCTGGCTGTTGCGGTGCTGGGTGCTGGGCACTGGGGCTGCTGAGTGGTGGGCATGTCCAGGTGCTGTTTGTTGGCGGTTGGGGTGCTGGGTTGTGCGCCTGTCCAGGAGTTAGTGCTGGGCCCTGGGGGTGCTGTGTATGTCCGAGTGCTGGGCATGTCCGGATGCTGGGTAAACGGGTTCTTGGGCTGTGGGGGTGTTGGGTATGCTGGTTTCTGGGCACTGGGGAGGTGCTGGCTGCGAGACCTGTATGGTGGTGGGTGTTTGGTGTACTGGGTGCAGGGCGCTGGGCGTGCTGGGTGCTGGGCATGTCCGGGTGCTACGTGCTGATCACTGGGGATGTTGGGGGCTGGTTTGCTGTGTTCTGGTGTGTAGCGTGCTGGGCATGTTTGGGTGCTGGGCATGTTTGGGTGCTGGGTACTGGGCGCTGGGGGTGGTGGTCCCTGGGGGTGCTGTGTGCTGGGCATGTCCGGGGGGTGGGTTGGGCAGTGGGGTTGCTGGGTGCTGGGAATGTGCGGGTGCTGGGGGCTGGGCCCTGAGGTTGATGGGGGCTGGGCACTCGGGTTGCTGGGTGCTGGCTGGTGCGGTTGCGGGGCCCTGGTGTTGCTGGGTACTATGCATAACTGAGTGCAGGGTATCTCTTGGTGCTGGAGGTACTGGGTGCTGGGCATATCCGGTGCTGGGCCTGTGCTCTGGAGTTGCTGGGTTCTGTGCTCTGGGGGTGCTTGTTTCTTGGCACGTGCGTGTGCTGTGTGCTCTTCCCTGGTTGTGCTGGGTATGTGTGGGTGTTCGGCAGTGTGGGTGCTGTGTGGTGGGCGCTGGGCATGTCTGGGTGCTGGGTGATGGGCACTGGAGGTTCTGGGCGATGGGGAGCAGGGAAGCTGCCTGCTAGGCATGTCTGAGTGCTGGGCATGTCCGGGTGCTGGGTACTGTGCGCTGGCCGTGGTGGGCGGTGGTGGTGCTGGGTGCTGGGCATGTCCGGGTGCTAGGCAATGGCGGTGTTGGGTGCTTGGCGCTGGGGGTGATGGTCTTTGGGTGTGCTGGGTGCTGGGCATGTCCCTGTGCTGGGTGGTGGGGGTGCTGGGCATGTGCGGGTGTTGGTTGCCGGGCCCTGGGTGTACTGGGTGCTGGACGCTGGGGTGGTTGGTTTCTGGGCGCTGGGGCTGCTGGGTTCTGTGCCCCTGTGTTGCTGGGTGCTGAGCATGTCCGGGTGCTGGCCATGTCTAAGTGCAGCGTGCTGGGCACTGGGTGCTGGGGGGTGGGGGTGCTGGATGCTGAGTGTTGGGTATGCTGGTTTCCGGGCACTGGGCGGAAGTGTGTGAGACCTGTGGGTGTGTTGTATGGTGGGTGTTTGGGGTGCTGAGTGCTGCAGGTGCTGGGCATGTCCAGGTGCTATGTGCTGATCACTGGGGTTCTTGGGGGCTGGTTTGCTGTGTTCTGGTGTGTTGGGCGCTGGGCATGTTTGTCTGGGTGCTGGGCATGTCTGGGTGCTGGGTACTGGGAACTGGCAGTGCGGGGCGGTGCGGGTGCTGTGTGCTGGGCATGTCGGGGTGCTGGGTACTGGGCAGTGGGAGTGCTGGGTGCTAGGTACTGGGGGTGCTGGGCCTTGGCGTTGCTGGCTACTATACATAACTGAGTGCAGGGTATGTCTTGGTGCTGGATGCTTGGTGCTGGAGGTACCGGGTGCTGGGCATATGCAGTGCTGGGTGTTGGGCATATCCGGTGCTGGGTGGCTGTGCTGGGGTTGCTGGGTGCTGTGCTGTGAGGGTGCTGGATTCCTGGCATGTGCGTGTACTGTGTGCTGGGCCCTGGTTGTGCTGGGTATGTGTGGGTGCTGGGTGTTGGGCACTGGGGGAGGGTGGTGCTAGGTGCTGGGCATGTCCAGGTGCTGAGCAATGGTGGTGCTGGGTGCTTGGCGCTGGGGGTGGTGGTACCTGGGGCTGCTGTGTGCTGGGCACGTCGGGGTGCTGGGTTTTGGGCGGTGGGGGTGCTGGGTGCTGGGCGTGTGCGTGTGTTGGTTGCTGGACCCTGGCGTGCTGGGCGCTGGGGCTATCGGTTACCGGGTGCTGGGGGTGCTGGGTTCAATGCAGCGTATGCAGGTCCTGGGCAGTGGGTGTGCTGGAAGCTGGGTGTTGGGTATGCTGGTTCCTGCCACTGCGGGTGCTGGGTGTGAGACTTGTGGGCGTGCTGGATGGTGGGTGTTTGGTGTGCACCCTCACTGCCCACCACCCAGAACCCCAAGTGCCGAGCACACAGCATCCGGACGTGCCCAGCACCTGCACACGCCCAGCACCCACAAGACCCAACAACCAGCACTGGTCATGACCAGTACCTGGAAATGCCCACAGCCAGCACCCCTAGCTCCCCGCACCCAGCACTCCCAGGGCCCAGCACGAATTCCCGGACATGCGCACAACCCAGCACACCCACCGCCAACACACAGCATCGAGACATGCCCAGCAGCCCCAGTGCCCAGCATCCACCAGCAAGACATACCCTGCACCCAATTATGCATGGTACCCAGCACTCCCAGGGCCCAGCAACCAGTAGCCCCAGTACCTCGGCTCGCTTCTGTAATTCTACACAATGAAGACTTGTGGCTTACAAGTTAGGGAACTAGCAGGTGTGGTGTTTGCAAGTGTGTAGAATTGTAGTCTAAATCGTGTCTCCTGGAAGCAGTGGTAGACTCTAGTGAAGAGTAACCTTGGAAACGAGAACCGTAAACAAAGGTAGTCCAGACGTGGCTCGGAGACAAACCTCGACCTTATAAGGAAAGAAAGGAACAGGTTCACGAAGAGTTCACGACCCCGCCGACCACCAGAGACCACCCGAGACCCTCAAGGAGACCCTAAAGGTTTTAGTGCGCATGTGTCTAGGATGATGTAATATTATAATCGGTTCTCGGAAATTTAAGGAATATGTAAAAGAGAAACTGAAAATATGTATGAGAAGCATGGATACAAACAGAAAGGTGATTAGACCTGGTGTGCTTCATTTGTGGCAAGTCCACCGAGCACCCAGGCCTGAATAAAACAATCTCTCTCCTGAGCGTGTGGAATTGGTTCCTTGTGGAGGGATTTTTATTAAATAACGGTCATCCTATGAACATTCCAAGCACTGAGGATTTGTTAGTAATAGTAGAAGGCTGCTAAAGAGCAATTGTAGTTTTAGAGTCTCTGAAGTGATAGTAGAGCAGGAAGAACAGGCTGAGGAATGTAAATATCAGTAGATTATGTAACGGAATGCAGGCGCAGGAAGCGTTCGCGTGGACACCTGCTTTTGACCAATCTGTGTATGTTAAGATTCGTGTGCTTGCTGACTGTAAACCAATAGAGGATTCGGAGGTGAGCGTGTTACTGTGGCTAGCTTATAAACGTAGCACAATATCTTGAAATAAAGGAGAATGACCATACCCACATTGGGACTCCTCATTACTCCGGGAACGCGCTCCTATTCCGACCCATGGTCACTCCAACAGTTCCTTCCACGCCGGGCACGAATCCGCTTTTCGGACAACACCTAGCCCCCAGCACCCGCACCAGCAGCACCAGCAAGCCCAGTGCCCAGCACGCAGCAACCTCAGGGCCCAGTACCCAGCCGTGCCCGCCACCCGGACATGCCCAGCACCCAGCAACCCCAGTGCACAACACCCAGCACCCCCAGCGCACAACACCCAGCACCCCCAGCGCCCAGAAACCAACACACGCACACACCCAGCACGCCCACCACCCAAAACCCAGCAGCCCAACATGCCCAGCACACAGCACCACCACCGCCACCACCCCCACTGCCCAGTACCCAGCACCCACACATGCCCAGCACCCAGACATGCCCAGCACACAGCACCACCACCGCCCACCACCCCCACTGCCCAGTACCCAGCACCCACACATGCCCAGCACTCAGACATGCCCAGCAGGCAGCTTCTCTGCTGCCCACCGCCCAGCATCCCGACCGCCCAGCACCCAGACATGCCCAGGCCCCGCCACACAGCACCCACACTGCCCAACACCCAGCACTCACACATACCCGGCACAACCAGGGCCCAGCACACAGCATACGCACATGTCAGGAATCCAGCACCCTCACAGCACAGCACCCAGCAACCCCAGCACAGCCACCCAGCACCGCATATGCCCAGCACCTAGCACCGCATATGCCCAACACCCAGCACCCACTACCTCCAGTACCCAGCATCCAGCACCAAGACATACCCTGCACTCAGTTATGTATAGTAGCCAGCAATACCAGGGCCCAGCACCCCAGTACCTAGAACCCAACACTGCCACTGCCCAACACCCACCACCCGGACGTGCCCAGCACACAGCACCCCCACTGCCCCACACAGCCAGCGCCCAGTACCCAGCACCCAGACGTGGCCAGCACCCAAACATGCCCAGCACTCAACACACCACTGCCCAGATCCCAGCAAACCAGCCCCCAACATCTCCAGTGATCAGCACACAGCACTCGGACATGCCCAGCACCCAGCACCCGCAGCGCTCAGCATCCACCACCCCCAGTGCTCTGTACTCAGCACACCAAACACCTACCATCCAGCACGCCCACACGTCTCACACCCAGCATCCCCAGTGCCCAGCAACCAGCATACCCAACACCCACCATCCATCACCCCCACACGTCTCACACCCATGACCCCCAGTGCTCTGTACTCAGCACACCAAACACCCACCATCCAGCACCCCCACACGTCTCACACCCAGCACCCCCAGTGCGCAGTACCCCGCACCCAGACATGCCCAGCACCCGGACATACACAGCACTCAGCACTGTCCTGCTTCCGGCTGGGACAGAGTTAACTTTCTTCCCAGTAGCTTGAGGGGTGTGCTGGCTTTTGGGTTTGGTGTGAGAGGAGCGTTGATGGCCCCTTAATGCTTTGGCTGTTGCTGGGCGGTGCTTGCACCGGGAGACTTTTGTTCTCTCTTTTCGGCCTCCCACAGGAAGCTCGGGGGGGGGGGGGGGAGCACAGCCGGGGTAGTTGACCTAGCTGGCCAATGGGGTATTATATAGCATGTGACATCCTGCTCAGTATAAAAAATGGGAGGGGGCGGGGGAGGGAAACGACTCTCCCCCCCCCCCCGCCCCAGTTCATGACACGCGGTCGACAGCGGTGAGCAGTTGCATTGTGCATTGCCTGCTTTGTATTGTCTGTTGTTGTTGTTGTTCTCATTGTTATTATTACTGTTCTACTTCGTTTTATTTCAACCATTAAACTGTTTTTATCTCAACCCGGGAGTTTTCCTACTTGTGCCCTCCCGATTCTCTCCCCCATCCCACGGGGTGGGGGGGGGAGGAGAGCCAGCGGCTGCGTGGGGTTTTTTTGCAGGCTGGGGTTAAACCACGACATGCACCCATCATACCCTCCACCCAGCACCCCCAGGGCCCAGCACTCATTCCCAGACATGCGCACAACCTAGCACACCCACCGCCAACACACAGCCCCTGGACATGCCCAGCACCCAGCAGCCCCACTGCCCAGCACCGCATTGCCCAGCATCCCCAGCGCCCAGCACCCTCACTGCCCACCACCCAGAACAACAAGTGCCGAGCACACAGCATCCGGACATGCCCAGCACCGGGGCACACCCAGCACCCACAAGACCCAGCACCCGGTCATGACCAGCAACTGGAAATGCCCACAGCCAGCACCTCTAGCTCCCAGCAGCCATCAACCCCAGTGCCTAGCACTCAGCACCCAGTCGTGCCAAGCACCCAACACCCCGGTGCTCAGCACCCTGCACCCGGTCGTGTCCAGGGCCCACCACACAGCACCCACACTGCCCAACACCCAGCACCCACACATACCCGGCACAACCAGGGCCCAGCACACAGCCCACGCACGTGCCAGGAATCCAGCATCCCCAGAGCACAGCACCCAGCAAACCCAGCACAGCCACCCAGCACCGCATATGCCCAGCATGAAGCACCGCATATGCCCACAACCCAGCACCCAGTAGCTCCAGCACCAGGCATCCAGCACAAAGACATACCCTGCACTCAGTTATGCAGAGTACCTAGCAATACCGGGCCCAGCACCCCAGTACCTAGCACCCAACACTCCCACTGCCCAACACCCACCACCCGGACATGCCCAGCACACAGCACCCCCACCACCCCACACCGCCAGCGCCCAGTATGCAGCACCCAGAAATGCCCAGCACCCAAACATGCCCAGCACTCAACACACCACTGCCCAGATCCCAGCAAACCAGCCCCCAACATCGCCAGTGATCAGCACATAGCACCCGGAATGCCCAGCACCCGCAGCACTCAGCACCCAGCACCCCCAGGGCCCAGCAGCCAGCACCGCAGCAACCAGCATCCCCAGCGCCCAGCACCCGGTCATGCCAAGCACCTGGACATGCCCAGCACCAAGCACGCCCGTGCCCAGCACACAATATCCCCAGCACCCAGTAGCCCCAGCACCCAGCAGCAAGAGATACCCTGCACCCGCTTACGCATAGTACCCACAGCGCTCAGCAGCCACCATCCCCAGTGCTCTGTACTCAGCACACCAAACACCCACCATCCAGCACCCCCACACGTCTCACACCCAGCACCCCCAGTGCGCAGTACCCCACACCCAGACATGCCCAGCACCCGGACATACACAGCACTCAGCACTGTCCTGCTTCCGGCTGGGACAGAGTTAACTTTCTTCCCAGTAGCTTGGGGGGTGTGCTGGCTTTTGGGTTTGGTGTGAGAGGAGCGTTGATGGCCCCTTAATGCTTTGACTGTTGCTGGGCGGTGCTTGCACCGGGAGACTTTTGTTCTCTCTTTTCGGCCTCCCACAGGAAGCTCGGGGGGGGGGGGGGGGGCAGGGGGATGGGGAGCACAGCCAGCGTAGTTGACCCAGCTGGCCAATGGGGTATTCTATAGCATGTGACATCCTGCTCAGTATAAAAAATGGGAGGGGGCGGGGGAGGGGGCTCTCCCCCCCCACGTTCACGACACACGGTCGACAGCGGTGAGCAGTTGCATTGTGCATTGCCTGCTTTGTATTGTCTGTTGTTGTTGTTGTTCTCATTGTTATTATTACTGTTCTACTTCGTTTTATTTCAATCATTAAACTGTTTTTATCTCAACCCGGGAGCTTTCCTACTTGTGCCCTCCCGATTCTCTCCCCAATCCCACGGGGTGGGGGGGGGAGGTGAGCCAGTGGCTGCGTGGGGTTTATTTGCTGGCTGGGGTTAAACCAACACATGCACCCATCATACCCTCCACCCAGCACTGCCAGGGCCCAGCACTCCCATGGCCCAGCACTGATTCCCACACATGCACACAACCCAGCACATGCATCGCCAATGCACAGCACCTCGACATGCCCAGCAGCCCTGGAGCCCAGCACACAGCACCCAGCAGCCCCAGCACCAGGACATGACAAGAAGCCAGTCCCCGCAGTGCCCAACAACCCACGACTCAGCAACGGAACATGCCTAGCACCAGGCACCACCAATGTGTAGCAAGGAGTGCTAGGTGTGGTGGATATGGCACATTTGGGGTGCTGGAGCTGGCTGGGTGTTGGGCAGCTGAGAAGGGTCTATCAAGGGAAGGTGAGAGCCACTAACATCTTTCAGTCCTGCCTGTTAGTTTATGGGAGCCCGAAGAGGGGATCGACTGCTTTGCAGTTGGGCTGCGGTAAGGTTGCTGGTTGGGTGGTAGAGCGAGAGCAGCTCCCTCGGAAAGGGCTGCCACGAAAGGCAAGAGCCAGAAACAGCTTTCAATCCTGGTTCTTTCAGTGTTGGAGCGCCCTCTGGTGGGAAGCCGTTTACGAAATGGGCTCGAGAGATGGTAAGGCAAAGGTTGATATTTAGGTTTGAGAATAAGGGAGAGGGGTGGTGGGACCGGGAAGGGTCCCGTGGTGGGTCCATGTGGTGGGTGGCGTTAACTAATGCAGAAGGATCTCGTTATCTACGCAGAACCTCAAACTATCCCTTATCCTCTTCAGAGGCAAGCTCCGAAACGGCCACCCACCTCCTCCGGCTCAGGCACAGAAATAGCCAGGAATCAAGGACGATGCTGGCCCTCACGATCTCTTGGCAGCCCCTTCTCAGCCCCACCAACACCGGGGCTCTGTACCTGTTCTCCCACTTATCCTCGACATATCCCTGACCCTCACCAGGGCCACCTCCGAAACGGCCACCCTCCACATGGGGCTTGGCACTGAAGTAGCCAGGAAACAAGGTTGATGCTGGCTCTCACGATCACTTCGCAGCCCCTTCTCAGCCCCACCAACACCGGGGCTCTGTGCCTGTTCTCCCACCTTACCTCAACCTAGCCCAGACACTCATCGGAGCCAAGCTCCGAAGAGGCCACCCTCAACACGGGGCTCAGGCACTGAAGGGCAGCCCCGTCTCAGCCCCACCAATACCGGGGCTTTGTGACTCTGCTCGCACCTAACAGCGACCTATCCCTTACCCTCATCGGAGCCAAGCTCCGAAGAGACCACTCCCCACGTGGGGCTCAGATACTGAATGAGTCTGGAATCAAGGTTGATGCTGGCCCTCACGATCACATCGCAGCCCCTTCTCAGCCCCACCAACACCGGGGCTCTGTGCCTGTTCTCCCACCTAACCTCAACCTAGCCCTGACCCTCATCAGGGTCAAGCTCCGAAGCGGCCACCCTCCACGTGGAGCTTGACACTAAGGTAACCAGAAATCCAGCTTGATGCTAGCCCTCACCTTCCCTTGGTAGCCCCACCAAAACCGGGGCTCTGTCTCTGTTCTCCACCTTATCCTCGACATATCCCTTACCCTCATCAGGGCCAAGCTCCGAAGTGGCCACCGGCCACATGGAGCTGGGCACTGAAGTAGCCAGGAACCAAGGCTGATGCTGGCCCTCACGGTCCCTTGGCTGCCCCTTCTCAGCCCCATCAACACCGGGGCTCCGTGCCTGTTCTCCCACCTAACCTCAACCGAGCCCTGACCCTCATCAGGGCCAAGCTCCGAAGCGGCCACCCTCCACGTGGAGCTTGGCACTAAGGTAACCAGAAATCCAGCTTGATGCTAGCCCTCACCTTCCCTTGGTAGCCCCACCAAAACCGGGGCTCTGTCTCTGTTCTCCACCTTATCCTCGACATATCCCTTATCCTCATCGGAGCCAAGCTCCGAAGAGGCCACCCTCAACATGGGGCTCAGGCACTGAAGGGCAGCCCCGTCTCAGCCCCACCACTACCGTGGCTCTGTGTCTCTGCTCGCACCTAACAGCGACCTATCCCTTACCCTCATCGGAGCCAAGCTCCGAAGGGACCACTCCCCACGTGGGGCTTAGGTACTGAAGTAGCCTGGAATCAAGGTTGATGCTGGCCCTCACGATCTCTTTGCAGCCCCTTCTCAGCCCCAACAATACCCGGGCTCTGTAGCTGTTCTCCCACTTAGCCTCGACAGATCCCTTACCCTCATGAGGGCAAAGCGCCGCAGCGGCCACACTCCACATGGGGCTTGGCACTGAGATAGCCAGGAATGAAGGGTGGTGCTGGCCCTCACCTTCCATTTGCAGTCCCTAGGCAGGCCCACCAACACCGGGGCTCTGTGCCTGTTCTAACCTAACCTAACCTCTGTGCCTAACCTCAACCTAGCCGAGACCCTCATCAGGGCCAAGCTCCGAAGTGGCCACCGGCCACATGGAGCTACGCACTGAAGTAGCCAGGAACCAAGGCTGATGCTGGCCCTCACGGTCCCTTGGCAGCCCCTTCTCAGCCCCACCAACACCGGGGCTCTGTGCCTGTTCTCCCACCTAACCTCAACCGAGCCCTGACCCTCATCAGGGCCAAGCTCCGAAGCGGCCACCCTCCACGTGGAACTTGGCACTAGGGTAACCAGAAATCCAGCTTGATGCTAGCCCTCACCTTCCCTTGGTAGCCCCACCAAAACCGGGGCTCTGTCTCTGTTCTCCACCTTATCCTCGACATATCCCTTACCCTCATCGGAGCCAAGCTCCGAAGAGGCCACCCTCAACATGGGGCTCAGGCACTGAAGGGCAGCCCCATCTCAGCCCCACCAATACCGGGGCTCTGTGTCTCTGCTCGCACCTAACAGCGACCTATCCCTTACCCTCATCGGAGCCAAGTTCCGAAGAGACCACTCCCCACGTGGGGCTTAGGTACTGAAGTAGCCTGGAACCAAGGTTGATGCTGGCCCTCACGATCGCTGCGCAGACCCTTCTCAGCCCCACCAATACCAGGGCTCTGTGCCTGTTCTCCCACCTAACCTCAACCTAGCCCTGACTCTCATCAGGGCCAAGCTCCGAAGTGGCCACCGGCCACATGGAGCTAGGCACTGAAGTAGCCAGGAACCAAGGCTAATGCTGCCCCTTATGGTCCCTTGGCAGCCCCTTCTCAGCCCCACCAACACCGGGGCTCTGTGCCTGTTTTCCCACCTAACCTCAACCTAGCCGAGACCCTCATCAGGGCCAAGCTCCGAAGCGGCCACCCTCCACGTGGAGCTTGGCACTAAGGCAAGCAGAAATCCAGCTTGATGCTGGCCCTCACCTTCCCTTGGTAACCCCACCAAAACCGGGGCTCTGTGTCTGTTCTCCACCTTATCCTCGACATATCCCTTACCCTCATCAGGGCCAAGCTCCGAAGTGGCCACCGGCCACATGGAGCTAGGCACTGAAGTAGCCAGGAACCAAGGCTGATGCTGGCCCTCACGGCCACGCTCCGAAGAGGCCACCTTCCACATGGGGCTCAGGCATTGAAGTAGCCAGGAACCAAGGTTGATGGTGGCCCTCACCTTCCATTTGCAGTCCCTAGGCAGCCCCACCAACACCGGGGCTCTGTGCCTGTTCTCCCACTTAACGTCAACCTAGCCCTGACCCTCATCAGGGCCAAGCTCCGAAGTGACCACCGGCCACATGGGGCTTGGCACTGAAGTAGCCAGGAACCAAGGCTGATGCTGGCCCTCACGGGCTCTTGGCAGCTCCTTCTCAGGCCCACCAACACCGGGGCTCTGTGTCTCTGCTTCACGTAACATCGACCTATCCCTGACCCTCATCGGAGCCAAGCTCCGAAGCGACCGCTCCCCACGTGGGGCTTAGGTACTGAAGTAGCCTGGAACCAAGGTTGATGCTGGCCCTCACGATCTCTTGGCAGCTCCTTCTCACCCCCACCAACACCGTGTTTCTGTGCCTGTTCTCCCACCTAACCTCAACCTAGCCCTGACCCTCATCAGGGCAAAGCTTCGAAGCGGCCACACTCCACACGGGGCTTGGCATTGAGATAGCCAGGAATCAAGGCTGATGTCGGACCTCGCCTTCCGTTTGCAGTCCCTAGGCAGCCCCACCAACACCGGCGCTCTGTGTCTGTTCCCCCAGTTATCCTCGACATATCCCTTCTCCTCATCAGGGCCAAGCTCCGAAGCGGCCACCCACCACATGGGGCTCTGGGGCAGACGTGGCCAGGAATGAAGGCTGATGCTGGCCCTCACGATCTCTTGTCAGCCCCTCCTCAGCCCCACCAACCCCTGCTCCCTTCTCTTTGGTCTCCCACCTAAACATCAGCCTACATCTTACCTTCAGCAGAGCCAGGCTCTGAAACGTCTACCCACCAGATGGCGCTCCAACACAGAGGGAACCACGATGACTGGCGTTCGTTGCACTCGCCTGCCCCGGCAGCCCTTTGAGGTCCCCACCACCACCGGGGCTAGGCGCTTGCCGTAGCACTCAACCGTCAACCTTGCCGCAGCCCAACTGCAAAGCAGACAAGCGCCCCGTCGAGCTCCCACACACGTTTTGCCAGGACTGAAATATGTTCGCAGTGCTCACCTTCCCTTTACAGCCCCTTCTCAGCTGCCCAGCACCCAGCCATCTCCAGCACCGCAAATGCGCAACATCCAGCACACCTAGCACCCCTTGGGATCTTTGGCAGTGCTTGGTGCTGGGCATGTGTCGGTGCTGGGTCGTGGGGGTACTGTGTGCTAGGCCCTGAGTGGAGTGGGTTCTGGACAGGTCTGGGTGCTGCGGTTGCTGGGTGTTGGGCATATCTGGGTGCTCGCCATGTCCCTGTGCTGGGCACTGGGAGGATTTGGTGCTGGGAATGGGCAGGCGATGATCGTGCCTGGGTGGTGGATGCGGGCTACAGGCAGTGCTGGGCACTGGCTGCGCTGGGTGCTGGTCATTGGGGGTACTGGGTTCTAGGCACTGGGCATGCAGGGTGCTGGACATCTCTGGGTGCTGAGCATGTCCAAGTGATGGGTCCGGGGCACTGGGACTGCTGGGCAGTGGGGGTGCTGGGGACTATGCATATCAGGGTGCTGGGCATGCCTGTGTACTGAGTGCTTGGCGCTGGGTTCTGGATGCTGGCTGGTGGGCATTGTCTGTGTGCTGGTTATTGGGCACTGGCGGTGGTAGGCATGGGAGTGCTTGTTGCTGGGCATTTTCTGATCCTGGCTGTTGGGGGCGCTGAGCACTGGGCATGTCTGGGTGATGGATGGAGGGAGTTTTGGGTGCTGGGCACTAGGGGTGCTGGCTAGTGGGTATGTCCGTGTGCTGGGTATGTCCATATGCCGGATGCTGTGCGCTGGGGGTGCTGGGCACTGGGGTTAGTGGGTGCTGTGCACTGGGGTTGCTGGGTGCTGGGCAGCGCGACTGCTGGGGGCTGGGAGTGCTGGGTACTATGCATAAGCGGGTGCAGGGTATGTCTTGCTGCTGGATGGTGGGTTCTGGGGCTACTGGGAGCTGGGGGTATTGGATGCTGGGCACTGGGGTTGCTGGGTGCTAAGTCCTGTGGGTGCTGGTTTCTGGGCCCTGGGAGTGCTGGGTACTATGCATAAGCGGGTGCAGGGTATGTCTTGCTGCTGGGTGCTGGGGGTATTGGGTGTTGGCCACTGGGGTGTTGGGTGCTGGGCATGTCCTCGTCCTTGGCATGACTGATGCTGGGCACTGGGGGTACTGGCTGCTGGGAGCTAGGGGTGCTGGCTTTGGGCATTTCAGTTGCTGGACATGACCAGGTGCTGGGCGTCTCCAGGTGCTGGGCATGTGCGGATGCTGTGTGCTCGGCACTTGGGGTTCTGGGTGGTCGGCGGTGAGGGTGCTGGACGCTGGGGATGCTGGCTGTTGCGGTGCTGGGTGCTGGGCACTGGGGCTGCTGAGTGGTGGGCATGTCCAGGTGCTGTTTGTTGGCGGTTGGGGTGCTGGGTTGTGCGCCTGTCCAGGAGTTAGTGCTGGGCCCTGGGGGTGCTGTGTATGTCCGAGTGCTGGGCATGTCCGGATGCTGGGTAAACGGGTTCTTGGGCTGTGGGGGTGTTGGGTATGCTGGTTTCTGGGCACTGGGGAGGTGCTGGCTGCGAGACCTGTATGGTGGTGGGTGTTTGGTGTACTGGGTGCAGGGCGCTGGGCGTGCTGGGTGCTGGGCATGTCCGGGTGCTACGTGCTGATCACTGGGGATGTTGGGGGCTGGTTTGCTGTGTTCTGGTGTGTAGCGTGCTGGGCATGTTTGGGTGCTGGGCATGTTTGGGTGCTGGGTACTGGGCGCTGGGGGTGGTGGTCCCTGGGGGTGCTGTGTGCTGGGCATGTCCGGGGGGTGGGTTGGGCAGTGGGGTTGCTGGGTGCTGGGAATGTGCGGGTGCTGGGGGCTGGGCCCTGAGGTTGATGGGGGCTGGGCACTCGGGTTGCTGGGTGCTGGCTGGTGCGGTTGCGGGGCCCTGGTGTTGCTGGGTACTATGCATAACTGAGTGCAGGGTATCTCTTGGTGCTGGAGGTACTGGGTGCTGGGCATATCCGGTGCTGGGCCTGTGCTCTGGAGTTGCTGGGTTCTGTGCTCTGGGGGTGCTTGTTTCTTGGCACGTGCGTGTGCTGTGTGCTCTTCCCTGGTTGTGCTGGGTATGTGTGGGTGTTCGGCAGTGTGGGTGCTGTGTGGTGGGCGCTGGGCATGTCTGGGTGCTGGGTGATGGGCACTGGAGGTTCTGGGCGATGGGGAGCAGGGAAGCTGCCTGCTAGGCATGTCTGAGTGCTGGGCATGTCCGGGTGCTGGGTACTGTGCGCTGGCAGTGGTGGGCGGTGGTGGTGCTGGGTGCTGGGCATGTCCGGGTGCTAGGCAATGGCGGTGCTGGGTGCTTGGCGCTGGGGGTGATGGTCTTTGGGTGTGCTGGGCATGTCCCTGTGCTGGGTGGTGGGGGTGCTGGGCATGTGCGGGTGTTGGTTGCCGGGCCCTGGGTGTACTGGGTGCTGGACGCTGGGGTGGTTGGTTTCTGGGCGCTGGGGCTGCTGGGTTCTGTGCCCCTGTGTTGCTGGGTGCTGAGCATGTCCGGGTGCTGGCCATGTCTAAGTGCAGCGTGCTGGGCACTGGGTGCTGGGGGGTGGGGGTGCTGGATGCTGAGTGTTGGGTATGCTGGTTTCCGGGCACTGGGCGGAAGTGTGTGAGACCTGTGGGTGTGTTGTATGGTGGGTGTTTGGGGTGCTGAGTGCTGCAGGTGCTGGGCATGTCCAGGTGCTATGTGCTGATCACTGGGGTTCTTGGGGGCTGGTTTGCTGTGTTCTGGTGTGTTGGGCGCTGGGCATGTTTGTCTGGGTGCTGGGCATGTCTGGGTGCTGGGTACTGGGAACTGGCAGTGCGGGGCGGTGCGGGTGCTGTGTGCTGGGCATGTCGGGGTGCTGGGTACTGGGCAGTGGGAGTGCTGGGTGCTAGGTACTGGGGGTGCTGGGCCTTGGCGTTGCTGGCTACTATACATAACTGAGTGCAGGGTATGTCTTGGTGCTGGATGCTTGGTGCTGGAGGTACCGGGTGCTGGGCATATGCAGTGCTGGGTGTTGGGCATATCCGGTGCTGGGTGGCTGTGCTGGGGTTGCTGGGTGCTGTGCTGTGAGGGTGCTGGATTCCTGGCATGTGCGTGTACTGTGTGCTGGGCCCTGGTTGTGCTGGGTATGTGTGGGTGCTGGGTGTTGGGCACTGGGGGAGGGTGGTGCTAGGTGCTGGGCATGTCCAGGTGCTGAGCAATGGTGGTGCTGGGTGCTTGGCGCTGGGGGTGGTGGTACCTGGGGCTGCTGTGTGCTGGGCACGTCGGGGTGCTGGGTTTTGGGCGGTGGGGGTGCTGGGTGCTGGGCGTGTGCGTGTGTTGGTTGCTGGACCCTGGCGTGCTGGGCGCTGGGGCTATCGGTTACCGGGTGCTGGGGGTGCTCGGTTCAATGCAGCGTATGCAGGTCCTGGGCAGTGGGTGTGCTGGAAGCTGGGTGTTGGGTATGCTGGTTCCTGCCACTGCGGGTGCTGGGTGTGAGACTTGTGGGCGTGCTGGATGGTGGGTGTTTGGTGTGCACCCTCACTGCCCACCACCCAGAACCCCAAGTGCCGAGCACACAGCATCTGGACGTGCCCAGCACCTGCACACGCCCAGCACCCACAAGACCCAACAACCAGCACTGGTCATGACCAGTACCTGGAAATGCCCACAGCCAGCACCCCTAGCTCCCCGCACCCAGCACTCCCAGGGCCCAGCACGAATTCCCGGACATGCGCACAACCCAGCACACCCACCGCCAACACACAGCATCGAGACATGCCCAGCAGCCCCAGTGCCCAGCATCCACCAGCAAGACATACCCTGCACCCAATTATGCATGGTACCCAGCACTCCCAGGGCCCAGCAACCAGTAGCCCCAGTACCTCGGCTCGCTTCTGTAATTCTACACAATGAAGACTTGTGGCTTACAAGTTAGGGAACTAGCAGGTGTGGTGTTTGCAAGTGTGTAGAATTGTAGTCTAAATCGTGTCTCCTGGAAGCAGTGGTAGACTCTAGTGAAGAGTAACCTTGGAAACGAGAACCGTAAACAAAGGTAGTCCAGACGTGGCTCGGAGACAAACCTCGACCTTATAAGGAAAGAAAGGAACAGGTTCACGAAGAGTTCACGACCCCGCCGACCACCAGAGACCACCCGAGACCCTCAAGGAGACCCTAAAGGTTTTAGTGCGCATGTGTCTAGGATGATGTAATATTATAATCGGTTCTCGGAAATTTAAGGAATATGTAAAAGAGAAACTGAAAATATGTATGAGAAGCATGGATACAAACAGAAAGGTGATTAGACCTGGTGTGCTTCATTTGTGGCAAGTCCACCGAGCACCCAGGCCTGAATAAAACAATCTCTCTCCTGAGCGTGTGGAATTGGTTCCTTGTGGAGGGATTTTTATTAAATAACGGTCATCCTATGAACATTCCAAGCACTGAGGATTTGTTAGTAATAGTAGAAGGCTGCTAAAGAGCAATTGTAGTTTTAGAGTCTCTGAAGTGATAGTAGAGCAGGAAGAACAGGCTGAGGAATGTAAATATCAGTAGATTATGTAACGGAATGCAGGCGCAGGAAGCGTTCGCGTGGACACCTGCTTTTGACCAATCTGTGTATGTTAAGATTCGTGTGCTTGCTGACTGTAAACCAATAGAGGATTCGGAGGTGAGCGTGTTACTGTGGCTAGCTTATAAACGTAGCACAATATCTTGAAATAAAGGAGAATGACCATACCCACATTGGGACTCCTCATTACTCCGGGAACGCGCTCCTATTCCGACCCATGGTCACTCCAACAGTTCCTTCCACGCCGGGCACGAATCCGCTTTTCGGACAACACCTAGCCCCCAGCACCCGCACCAGCAGCACCAGCAAGCCCAGTGCCCAGCACGCAGCAACCTCAGGGCCCAGCACCCAGCGGTGCCCGCCACCCGGACATGCCCAGCACCCAGCAACCCCAGTGCACAACACCCAGCACCCCCAGCGCCCAGAAACCAACACACGCACACACCCAGCACGCCCACCGCCCAAAACCCAGCAGCCCAACATGCCCAGCACACAGCACCACCACCGCCACCACCCCCACTGCCCAGTACCCAGCACCCACACATGCCCAGCACCCAGACATGCCCAGCACACAGCACCACCACCGCCCACCACCCCCACTGCCCAGTACCCAGCACCCACACATGCCCAGCACTCAGACATGCCCAGCAGGCAGCTTCTCTGCTGCCCACCGCCCAGCATCCCGACCGCCCAGCACCCAGACATGCCCAGGCCCCGCCACACAGCACCCACACTGCCCAACACCCAGCACTCACACATACCCGGCACAACCAGGGCCCAGCACACAGCATACGCACATGTCAGGAATCCAGCACCCTCACAGCACAGCACCCAGCAACGCCAGCACAGCCACCCAGCACCGCATATGCCCAGCACCTAGCACCGCATATGCCCAACACCCAGCACCCACTACCTCCAGTACCCAGCATCCAGCACCAAGACATACCCTGCACTCAGTTATGTATAGTAGCCAGCAATACCAGGGCCCAGCACCCCAGTACCTAGAACCCAACACTGCCACTGCCCAACACCCACCACCCGGACGTGCCCAGCACACAGCACCCCCACTGCGCCACACAGACAGCGCCCAGTACCCAGCACCCAGACATGGCCAGCACCCAAACATGCCCAGCACTCAACACACCACTGCCCAGATCCCAGCAAACCAGCCCCCAACATCTCCAGTGATCAGCACATAGCACCCGGACATGCCCAGCACCCAGCACCCGCAGCGCTCAGCATCCACCACCCCCAGTGCTCTGTACTCAGCACACCAAACACCTACCATCCAGCACGCCCACACGTCTCACACCCAGCATCCCCAGTGCCCAGCAACCAGCATACCCAACACCCACCATCCATCACCCCCACACGTCTCACACCCATGACCCCCAGTGCTCTGTACTCAGCACACCAAACACCCACCATCCAGCACCCCCACACGTCTCACACCCAGCACCCCCAGTGCGCAGTACCCCGCACCCAGACATGCCCAGCACCCGGACATACACAGCACTCAGCACTGTCCTGCTTCCGGCTGGGACAGAGTTAACTTTCTTCCCAGTAGCTTGAGGGGTGTGCTGGCTTTTGGGTTTGGTGTGAGAGGAGCGTTGATGGCCCCTTAATGCTTTGGCTGTTGCTGGGCGGTGCTTGCACCGGGAGACTTTTGTTCTCTCTTTTCGGCCTCCCACAGGAAGCTCGGGGGGGGGGGGGGGGAGCACAGCCGGGGTAGTTGACCTAGCTGGCCAATGGGGTATTCTATAGCATGTGACATCCTGCTCAGTATAAAAAATGGGAGGGGGCGGGGGAGGGAAACGACTCTCCCCCCCCCCCCGCCCCAGTCCATGACACGCGGTCGGCAGCGGTGAGCAGTTGCATTGTGCATTGCCTGCTTTGTATTGTCTGTTGTTGTTGTTGTTCTCATTGTTATTATTACTGTTCTACTTCGTTTTATTTCAACCATTAAACTGTTTTTATCTCAACCCGGGAGTTTTCCTACTTGTGCCCTCCCGATTCTCTCCCCCATCCCACGGGGTGGGGGGGGGAGGAGAGCCAGCGGCTGCGTGGGGTTTTTTTGCAGGCTGGGGTTAAACCACGACATGCACCCATCATACCCTCCACCCAGCACCCCCAGGGCCCAGCACTCATTCCCAGACATGCGCACAACCTAGCACACCCACCGCCAACACACAGCCCCTGGACATGCCCAGCACCCAGCAGCCCCACTGCCCAGCACCGCATTGCCCAGCATCCCCAGCGCCCAGCACCCTCACTGCCCACCACCCAGAACAACAAGTGCCGAGCACACAGCATCCGGACATGCCCAGCACCGGGGCACACCCAGCACCCACAAGACCCAGCAACTGGAAATGCCCACAGCCAGCACCTCTAGCTCCCAGCAGCCATCAACCCCAGTGCCTAGCACTCAGCACCCAGTCGTGCCAAGCACCCAACACCCCGGTGCTCAGCACCCTGCACCCGGTCGTGTCCAGGGCCCACCACACAGCACCCACACTGCCCAACACCCAGCACCCACACATACCCGGCACAACCAGGGCCCAGCACACAGCCCACGCACGTGCCAGGAATCCAGCATCCCCAGAGCACAGCACCCAGCAAACCCAGCACAGCCACCCAGCACCGCATATGCCCAGCATGAAGCACCGCATATGCCCACAACCCAGCACCCAGTAGCTCCAGCACCAGGCATCCAGCACAAAGACATACCCTGCACTCAGTTATGCAGAGTACCTAGCAATACCGGGCCCAGCACCCCAGTACCTAGCACCCAACACTCCCACTGCCCAACACCCACCACCCGGACATGCCCAGCACACAGCACCCCCACCACCCCACACCGCCAGCGCCCAGTATGCAGCACCCAGAAATGCCCAGCACCCAAACATGCCCAGCACTCAACACACCACTGCCCAGATCCCAGCAAACCAGCCCCCAACATCGCCAGTGATCAGCACATAGCACCCGGAATGCCCAGCACCCGCAGCACTCAGCACCCAGCACCCCCAGGGCCCAGCAGCCAGCACCGCAGCAACCAGCATCCCCAGCGCCCAGCACCCGGTCATGCCAAGCACCTGGACATGCCCAGCACCAAGCACGCCCGTGCCCAGCACACAATATCCCCAGCACCCAGTAGCCCCAGCACCCAGCAGCAAGAGATACCCTGCACCCGCTTACGCATAGTACCCACAGCGCTCAGCAGCCACCATCCCCAGTGCTCTGTACTCAGCACACCAAACACCCACCATCCAGCACCCCCACACGTCTCACACCCAGCACCCCCAGTGCGCAGTACCCCACACCCAGACATGCCCAGCACCCGGACATACACAGCACTCAGCACTGTCCTGCTTCCGGCTGGGACAGAGTTAACTTTCTTCCCAGTAGCTTGGGGGGTGTGCCGGCTTTTGGGTTTGGTGTGAGAGGAGCGTTGATGGCCCCTTAATGCTTTGGCTGTTGCTGGGCGGTGCTTGCACCGGGAGACTTTTGTTCTCTCTTTTCGGCCTCCCACAGGAAGCTCGGGGGGGGGTGGGGGGTGGCGGGGGGATGGGGAGCACAGCCGGGGTAGTTGACCTAGCTGGCCAATGGGGTATTCTATAGCATGTGACATCCTGCTCAGTATAAAAAATGGGAGGGGGCGGGGGAGGGAAACGACTCTCCCCCCCCCCCCCCCGCCCCAGTCCATGACACGCGGTCGGCAGCGGTGAGCAGTTGCATTCTGCATTGCCTGCTTTGTATCGTCTGTTGTTGTTGTTGTTCTCATTGTTATTATTAGTGTTCTACTTCGTTTTATTTCAACCATTAAACTGTTTTTATCTCAACCCGGGAGTTTTCCTACTTGTGCCCTCCCGATTCTCTCCCCCATCCCACGGGGTGGGGGTGGGGGAGGAGAGCCAGCGGCTGCGTGGGGTTTTTTTGCAGGCTGGGGTTAAACCACGACATGCACCCATCATACCCTCCACCCAGCACCCCCAGGGCCCAGCACTCATTCTCGGACATGCGCACAACCTAGCACACCCACCACCAACACACAGCCCCTGGATATGCCCAGCACCCAGCAACCCCAGTGCACACAACCCAGAAGCCCCAGCACCCAGAAACCAACAGCCCCAGTGCCCAGCACTCCCAGGGCTCAGAAACCAACATTCGCATGCACCCAACACTCCAACCACCCAGCACCCGGACATGCCCAGCATGCAGCACCACCAGGGACCACCACCCCCAGCACCACGCACCCAGCACTACCACTGCCCAGCACCTGGACATGCCCAGCACCCAGATGTGCCCAGCAGGCAGCTTCCCTGCTGCCCACCGCCCAGCATCGCGACCGCCCAGCACCCCGACCGCCCAGCACCTGGACATGCCCAGGCCCCGCCACACAGCACCCACACTGCCCAATACCCAGCACCCACACATACCCAGCACAACCAGGGCCCAGCACACACACGCCAGGTTAAACCATGACATGCACCCATCATACCCTCCACCCAGCACCCCCATGGCCCAGCGCTCATTCCCAGACATGCGCACAACCTAGCACACCCACCGCCAACACACAGCCCCTGGACATGCCCAGCACCCAGCAGTCCCAGTGCCCAGCACCCAGCAGCCCCAGCACCCAGCAGCAAGAGATACCCTGCACCTGCTTATGCATAATACCCAGCACTCCCAGGGCCCAGCAACCAGCACTTAGCCCCCAGCACCCACACCAGCCAGCACCCAGCAAGGCCGGTGCCCAGCACCCAGCAACCTCAGGGCCCAGAACCCAGCAGCCAGCCATTGCCCAGCACCCAGACATGCCCAGCACCCAGCAACCCCAGTCCACAGAACCCAGAAGCCCCAGTGCCCAGAAACCAACCACCCCAGTGTCCAGCACCCAGTACACCCAGGGCCCAGCAACCAACACCCGCACATGCCCAGCACCCCCACCACCCAGCACACCCAAAGACTATCACGCCCAGCGCCAAGCACCCAGCACCGCCATTGCCTAGCACCGGGACATGCCCAGCACCCAGTACCACCACCACCAGTGCACAGTACCAAGCACCCGGATATGCCCAGCACGGAGACATTCCTACCAGGCAGCTTCCCTGCTCCCCATCGCCCAGGACCTCCAGTGCCCATCACCCAGCACCGGGACATGCCCAGCGCCCACCACACAGCACCCATACCGCCCAACACCCAGCACCCACACATACCCAGCACAACCAGGGCACAGCACACGCACATGCCAGGAATCCAGCACCCTCACAGCACAGCACCCAGCAAACCCAGAGCACACACCTAGCACCGGATATGGCCAGCACCGGACACACCAGAAAGCAGCAAACCAGCCCCCACCATCCCCAGTGATCTGCACAGAGCACCCAGCACACGCTGCGCTCAGCACCCACCACCCACAGTGCCCAGAAACCAGCATACCCAATGCCCAGCATCCAGTACCACCACCACCCCAACTGCCCAGTACCCGCACGCGGATATGCCCAGCACCCGAACATACACAGTACCCCTAGGACCCAGCACTCAGAACTCCAGTGCACTGCACTGTCCTGCTTCTGGCTGGGACAGAGTTAACTTTCTTCCCAGTAGCTTGGGGGGTGTGCTGGCTTTTGGGTTTGGTGTGAGAGGAGCGTTGATGGCCCCTTAATGCTTTGACTGTTGCTGGGCGGTGCTTGCACCGGGAGACTTTTGTTCTCTCTTTTCGGCCTCCCACAGGAAGCTCGGGGGGGGGGGTGGGGGGGCGGGGGGATGGGGAGCACAGCCGGCGTAGTTGACCCAGCTGGCCAATGGGGTATTCTATAGCATGTGACATCCTGCTCAGTATAAAAAATGGGAGGGGGCTCTCCCCCCCCCCGTTCACGACACACGGTCGACAGCGGTGAGCAGTTGCATTGTGCATTGCCTGCTTTGTATCGTCTGTTGTTGTTGTTGTTCTCATTGTTATTATTAGTGTTCTACTTCGTTTTATTTCAATCATTAAACTGTTTTTATCTCAACCCGGGAGCTTTCCTACTTGTGCCCTCCCGATTCTCTCCCCAATCCCACGGGGTGGGGGGGGGGAGGTGAGCCAGTGGCTGCGTGGGGTTTATTTGCTGGCTGGGGTTAAACCAACACATGCACCCATCATACCCTCCACCCAGCACTGCCAGGGCCCAGCACTCCCATGGCCCAGCACTGATTCCCACACATGCACACAACCCAGCACACGCATCGCCAATGCACAGCACCTCGACATGCCCAGCAGCCCTGGAGCCCAGCACACAGCACCCAGCAGCCCCAGCACCAGGACATGACAAGAAGCCAGTCCCCGCAGTGCCCAACAACCCACGACTCAGCAACGGAACATGCCTAGCACCAGGCACCACCAAGGTGTAGCAAGGAGTGCTAGGTGTGGTGGATATGGCACATTTGGGGTGCTGGAGCTGGCTGGGTGTTGGGCAGCTGAGAAGGGTCTATCAAGGGAAGGTGAGAGCCACCAACATCTTTCAGTCCTGCCTGTTAGTTTATGGGAGCCCGAAGAGGGGATCGACTGCTTTGCAGTTGGGCTGTGGTAAGGTTGCTGGTTGGGTGGTAGAGCGAGAGCAGCTCCCTCGGAAAGGGCTGCCACGAAAGGCAAGAGCCAGAAACAGCTTTCAATCCTGGTTCTTTCAGTGTTGGAGCGCCCTCTGGTGGGAAGCCGTTTACGAAATGGGCTCGAGAGATGGTAAGGCAAAGGTTGATATTTAGGTTTGAGAATAAGGGAGAGGGGTGGTGGGACCGGGAAGGGTCCATGTGGTGGGTGGCGTTAACTAATGCAGAAGGATCTCGTTATCTACGCAGAACCTCAAACTATCCCTTATCCTCTTCAGAGGCAAGCTCCGAAACGGCCACCCACCTCCTCCGGCTCAGGCACAGAAATAGCCAGGAATCAAGGACGATGCTGGCCCTCACGATCTCTTGGCAGCCACTTCTCAGCCCCATCAACACCGTGGCACTGTACCTCTGCTCGCATCTAACAGCGACCTATCCCTTACCCTCATCAGGGCCAAGCTCCGAAGTGGCCACCCACCACATGGAGCTAGGCACTGAAGTAGCTAGGAACCAAGATGGATGCTGGCCCTCACGGTCCCTTGGCAGCCCCTTCTCAGCCCCATCAACACCGGGGCTCTGTCGCTGTTCTCCCACTTATCCTCGACATATCCCTGACCCTCACCAGGGCCACCTCCGAAGCGGCCACCCTCCACATGGGGCTTGGCACTGAAGTAGCCAGGAAACAAGGTTGATGCTGGCTCTCACGATCTCTTTGCAGCCCCTTCTCAGCCACACCAATACCAGGGCTCTGTATCTGTTCTCCCACTTAGCCTCGACAGATCCCTTACCCTCATCAGGGCAAAGCGCCGCAGCGGCCACACTCCACATGGGGCTTGGCACTGAGATAGCCAGGAATGAAGGGTGGTGCTGGCCCTCACCTTCCATATGCAGTCCCTAGGCAAGCCCACCAACACCGGGGCTCTGTGCCTGTTCTCCCACCTAACCTCAACCTAGCCCTGACCCTCATCAGGGCCAAGCTCCGAAGCAGCCACCCTCCACGTGGAGCTTGGCACTAAGGTAACCAGAAATCCAGCTTGACGCTAGCCCTCACCTTCCCTTGGTAGCCCCACCAAAACCGGGGCTCTGTCTCTGTTCTCCACCTTATCCTCGACATATCCCTTACCCTCATCGGAGCCAAGCTCCGAAGAGGCCACCCTCAACATGGGGCTCAGGCACTGAAGGGCAGCCCCATCTCAGCCCCACCAATACCGGGGCTCTGTGTCTCTGCTCGCACCTAACAGCGACCTATCCCTGACCCTCATCGGAGCCAAGCTCCGAAGCGACCACTCCCCACGTGGGGCTTAGGTACTGAAGTAGCCTGGAATCAAGGTTGATGCTGGCCCTCACGATCTCTTTGCAGCCCCTTCTCAGCCCCACCAATACCAGGGCTCTGTATCTGTTCTCCCACTTAGCCTCGACAGATCCCTTACCCTCATCAGGGCAAAGCGCCGCAGCGGCCACACTCCACATGGGGCTTGGCACTGAGATAGCCAGGAATGAAGGGTGGTGCTGGCCCTCACCTTCCATTTGCAGTCCCTAGGCAAGCCCACCAACACCAGGGCTCTCTGCCTGTTCTCCCTCCTAACCTCAACCTAGCCGAGACCCTCATCAGGGCCAAGCTCCGAAGTGGCCACCGGCCACATGGAGCTAGGCACTGAAGTAGCCAGGAACCAAGGCTGATGCTGGCCCTCACGGTCCCTTGGCAGCCCCTTCTCAGCCCCACCAACACCGGGGCTCTGTGTCTGTTCTCCCACCTAACCTCAACCTAGCCCTGAAACTCATCAGGGCCAAGCTCCGAAGCGGCCACCCTCCAGTGGAGCTTGGCACTAGGGTAACCAGAAATCCAGCTTGATGCTAGCCCTCACCTTCCCTTGGTAGCCCCACCAAAACCGGGGCTCTGTCTCTGTTCTCCACCTTATCCTCCACATATCCCTTACCCTCATCGGAGCCAAGCTCCGAAGAGGCCACCCTCAACATGGGGCTCAGGCACTGAAGGGCAGCCCCATCTCAGCCCCACCACTACCGTGGCTCTGTGTCTCTGCTCGCACCTAACAGCGACCTATCCCTTACCCTCATCGGAGCCAAGTTCAGAAGAGACCACTCCCCACGTGGGGCTTAGGTACTGAAGTAGCCTGGAATCAAGGTTGATGCTGGCCCTCACGATCACATCGCAGCCCCTTCTCAGCCCCACCAACACCGGGGCTCTGTGCCTGTTCTCCCACCTAACCTCAACCTAGCCCTGACCCTCATCAGGGCCAAGCTCCGAAGTGGACACCGGCCACATGGAGCTAGGCACTGAAGTAGCCAGGAACCAAGGCTGATGCTGGCCCTCACGGTCCCTTGGCAGCCCCTTCTCAGCCCCACCAACACCGGGGCTCTGTGCCTGTTCTCCCACCTAACCTCAACCTAGCCCTGACCCTCATCAGGGCCAAGCTCCGAAGCGGCCACCCTCCACGTGGAGCTTGGCACTAAGGTAACCAGAAATCCAGCTTCATGCTAGCCCTCACCTTCCCTTGGTAGTCCTACCAAAACCGGGGCTCTGTCTCTGTTCTCCACCTTATCCTCGACATATCCCTTACCCTCATCGGAGCCAAGCTCCGAAGAGGCCACCCTCAACATGGGGCTCAGGCACTGAAGGGCAGCCCCGTCTCAGCCCCACCAATACCGGGGCTCTGTGTCTCTGCTCGCACCTAACAGCGCCCTATCCCTTACCCTCATCGGAGCCAAGTTCCGAAGCGACCACTCCCCACGTGGGGATAAGGTACTGAAGTAGCCTGGAATCAAGGTTGATGCTGGCCCTTACGATCTCTTTGCAGCCCCTTCTCAGCCCCACCAATACCAGGGCTCTGTATCTGTTCTCCCACTTAGCCTCGACAGATCCCTTACCCTCATCAGGGCAGAGCTTCGAAGCGGCCACACTCCACATGGGGCTTGGCACTGAGATAGCCAGGAATCAAGGGTGGTGCTGGCCCTCACCTTCCATTTGCAGTCCCTAGGCAAGCCCACCAACACCGGGGCTCTGTGCCTGTTCTCCCTCCTAACCTCAACCTAGCCGAGACCCTCATCAGGGCCAAGCTCCGAAGTGGCCACCGGCCACATGGAGCTAGGCACTGAAGTAGCCAGGAACCAAGGCTGATGCTGGCCCTCACGGTCCCTTGGCAGCCCCTTCTCAGCCCCACCAACACCGGGGCTCTGTGCCTGTTCTCCCACCTAACCTCAACCGAGCCCTGACCCTCATCAGGGCCAAGCTCCGAAGCGGCCACCCTCCACGTGGAGCTTGGCACTAAGGTAACCAGAAATCCAGCTTGGTGCTAGCCCTCACCTTCCCTTGGTAGCCCCACCAAAACCGGGGCTCTGTCTCTGTTCTCCACCTTATCCTCGACATATCCCTTACCCTCATCAGGGCCAAGCTCCGAAGTGGCCACCGGCCACATGGAGCTGGGCACTGAAGTAGCCAGGAACCAAGGCTGATGCTGGCCCTCACGGTCCCTTGGCTGCCCCTTCTCAGCCCCATCAACACCGGGGCTCTGTGCCTGTTCTCCCACCTAACCTCAACCTAGCCCTGAACTTCATCAGGGCCAAGCTCCGAAGCGGCCACCCTCCAGTGGAGCTTGGCACTAGGGTAACCAGAAATCCAGCTTGATGCTAGCCCTCACCTTCCCTTGGTAGCCCCACCAAAACCGGGGCTCTGTCTCTGTTCTCCACCTTATCCTCCACATATCCCTTACCCTCATCGGAGCCAATCTCCGAAGAGGCCACCCTCAACATGGGGCTCAGGCACTGAAGGGCAGCACCATCTCAGCCCCACCAATACCGGGGCTCTGTGTCTCTGCTCGCACCTAACAGCGACCTATCCCTTACCCTCATCGGAGCCAAGTTCCGAAGAGACCACTCCCCACGTGGGGCTTAGGTACTGAAGTAGCCTGGAATCAAGGTTGATGCTGGCCCTCACGATCACATCGCAGCCCCTTCTCAGCCCCACCAACACCGGGGCTCTGTGCCTGTTCTCCCACCTAAACTCAACCTAGCCCTGACCCTCATCAGGGCCAAGCTCCGAAGTGGCCACCGGCCACATGGAGCTAGGCACTGAAGTAGCCAGGAACCAAGGCTGATGCTGGCCCTCACGGTCCCTTGGCAGCCCCTTCTCAGCCCCACCAACACCGGGGCTCTGTGCCTGTTCTCCCACCTAACCTCAACCGAGCCCTGACCCTCATCAGGGCCAAGCTCCGAAGCGGCCACCCTCCAGTGGAGCTTGGCACTAAGGTAACCAGAAATCCAGCTTCATGCTAGCCTTCACCTTCCCTTGGTAGCCCCACCAAAACCGGGGCTCTGTCTCTGTTCTCCACCTTATCCTCGACATATCCCTTACCCTCATCGGAGCCAAGCTCCGAAGAGGCCACCCTCAACATGGGGCTCAGGCACTGAAGGGCAGCCCCGTCTCAGCCCCACCAATACCGGGGCTCTGTGTCTCTGCTCGCACCTAACAGCGCCCTATCCCTTACCCTCATCGGAGCCAAGTTCCGAAGCGACCACTCCCCACGTGGGGCTTAGGTACTGAAGTAGCCTGGAATCAAGGTTGATGCTGGCCCTTACGATCTCTTTGCAGCCCCTTCTCAGCCCCACCAATACCAGGGCTCTGTATCTGTTCTCCCACTTAGCCTCGACAGATCCCTTACCCTCATCAGGGCAGAGCTTCGAAGCGGCCACACTCCACATGGGGCTTGGCACTGAGATAGCCAGGAATCAAGGGTGGTGCTGACCCTCACCTTCCATTTGCAGTCCCTAGGCAAGCCCACCAACACCGGGGCTCTGTGCCTGTTCTCCCTCCTAACCTCAACCTAGCCGAGACCCTCATCAGGGCCAAGCTCCGAAGTGGCCACCGGCCACATGGAGCTAGGCACTGAAGTAGCCAGGAACCAAGGCTGATGCTGCCCCTCACGGTCCGTTGGCAGCCCCTTCTCAGCCCCACCAACACCGGGGCTCTGTGCCTGTTCTCCCACCTAACCTCAACCGAGCCCTGACCCTCATCAGGGCCAAGCTCCGAAGCGGCCACCCTCCTCGTGGAGCTTGGCACTAAGGTAAGCAGAAATCCAGCTTGATGCTGGCCCTCACCTTCCCTTGGTAGCCCCACCAAAACCGGGGCTCTGTGTCTGTTCTCCACCTTATCCTCGACATATCCCTTACCCTCATCAGGGCCAAGCTCCGAAGTGGCCACCGGCCACATGGAGCTAGGCACTGAAGTAGCCAGGAACCAAGGCTGATGCTGGCCCTCACGGTCCCTTGGCAGCCCCTTCTCAGCCCCACCAACACCGGGGCTCTGTGCCTGTTCTCCCACCTAACCTCAACCGAGCCCTGACCCTCATCAGGGCCAAGCTCCGAAGTGGACACCGGCCACATGGAGCTAGGCACTGAAGTAGCCAGGAACCAAGGCTGATGCTGGCCCTCACGGTCCCTTGGCAGCCCCTTCTCAGCCCCACCAACACCGGGGCTCTGTGCCTGTTCTCCCACCTAACCTCAACCGAGCCCTGACCCTCATCAGGGCCAAGCTCCGAAGCGGCCACCCTCCAGTGGAGCTTGGCACTAAGGTAACCAGAAATCCAGCTTCATGCTAGCCTTCACCTTCCCTTGGTAGCCCCACCAAAACCGGGGCTCTGTCTCTGTTCTCCACCTTATCCTCGACATATCCCTTACCCTCATCGGAGCCAAGCTCCGAAGAGGCCACCCTCAACATGGGGCTCAGGCACTGAAGGGCAGCCCCGTCTCAGCCCCACCAATACCGGGGCTCTGTGTCTCTGCTCGCACCTAACAGCGCCCTATCCCTTACCCTCATCGGAGCCAAGTTCCGAAGCGACCACTCCCCACGTGGGGCTTAGGTACTGAAGTAGCCTGGAATCAAGGTTGATGCTGGCCCTTACGATCTCTTTGCAGCCCCTTCTCAGCCCCACCAATACCAGGGCTCTGTATCTGTTCTCCCACTTAGCCTCGACAGATCCCTTACCCTCATCAGGGCAGAGCTTCGAAGCGGCCACACTCCACATGGGGCTTGGCACTGAGATAGCCAGGAATGAAGGGTGGTGCTGGCCCTCACCTTCCATTTGCAGTCCCTAGGCAAGCCCACCAACACCGGGGCTCTGTGCCTGTTCTCCCTCCTAACCTCAACCTAGCCGAGACCCTCATCAGGGCCAAGCTCCGAAGTGGCCACCGGCCACATGGAGCTAGGCACTGAAGTAGCCAGGAACCAAGGCTGATGCTGGCCCTCACGGTCCCTTGGCAGCCCCTTCTCAGCCCCACCAACACCGGGGCTCTGTGCCTGTTCTCCCACCTAACCTCAACCGAGCCCTGACCCTCATCAGGGCCAAGCTCCGAAGTGGCCACCGACCACATGGGGCTTGGCACTGAAGTAGGCAGGAAGCAAGGCTGATACTGGCCCTCATGGGCTCTTGGCAGCTCCTTCTCAGGCCCACCAACACCGGGGCTCTGTGTCTCTGCTCGCACCTAACATCGACCTATCCCTGACCCTCATCGGAGCCAAGCTCCGAAGCGGCCACCCTCCACGTGGAGCTTGGCACTAAGGTAACAAGAAATGCATCTTGATGCTGGCCCTCACGGTCTCTGGTCGGCCCCACCAATACCGCGGCTCTGCGTCTGTGCTCGCATCAGACAGCAACCTATCCCTTACCCTCATCGGAGCCTAGCTCCGAAGGGACCACTCTTCATGTGGGGCTTAGGCACTGAAGCAGCCAAGAACCAAGGCAGATGCTGGTCCTCACGATCACTGCGCAGCCCCTTCTCAGCCGCACCAATGCCGGTGCTCTGTGCCTGTTCTCCCACCTTACCTCAACCTAGCCCAGACCCTCATCAGAGCCAAGCTCCGAAGCGGCCACCCTCCACGTGGAGCTTGGCACTAGGGTAACCAGAAATCCAGCTTGATGCTAGCCCTCACCTTCCCTTGGTAGCCCCACCAAAACCGGGGCTCTGTCTCTGTTCTCCACCTTATCCTCGACATATCCCTTACCCTCATCGGAGCCAAGCTCCGAAGAGGCCACCCTCAACATGGGGCTCAGGCACTGAAGGGCAGCCCCGTCTCAGCCCCACCAATACTGGGGCTCTGTGTCTCTGCTCCCACCTAACAGCGACCTATCCCTTACCCTCATCGGAGCCAAGCTCTGAAGCGACCACTCCCCACGTGGGGCTTAGGTTCTAAAGTAGCCTGGAATCAAGGTTGATGCTGGCCCTCACGATCTCTTTGCAGCCCCTTCTCAGCCCCACCAGTACCGGGGCTCTGTATCTGTTCTCCCACTTAGCCTCGACATATCCCTTACCCTCATCAGGGCAAAGCTCCGCAGCGGCCACACTCCACATGGGGCTTGGCACTGAGATAGCCAGGAATCAAGGGTGGTGCTGGCCCTCACCTTCCATTTGCAGTCCCTAGGCAAGCCCAGGAACACCGGGGCTCTGTGCCTGTTCTCCCACCTAACCTCGACCTAGCCCTGACCCTCATCAGGGCCAAGCTCCGAAGTGGCCACCGGCCACATGGAGCTAGGCAAAGAAGGAGCCAGGAACCAAGGTTGATGGTGGCCCTCACCTTCCATTTGCAGTCCCTAGGCAGCCCCACCAACACCGGGGCTCTGTGCCTGTTCTCCCACCTAACCTCAACCTAGCCCTGACCCTCATCAGGGCCAAGCTCCGAAGTGGACACCGGCCACATGGAGCTAGGCACTGAAGTAGCCAGGAACCAAGGCTGTGGCTGGCCCTCACGGTCCCTTGGCAGCCCCTTCTCAGCCCCACCAACACCGGGGCTCTGTGCCTGTTCTCCCACCTAACCTCAACCGAGCCCTGACCCTCATCAGGGCCAAGCTCCGAAGCGGCCACCCTCCACGTGGAGCTTGGCACTAAGGTAACCAGAAATCCAGCTTGGTGCTAGCCCTCACCTTCCCTTGGTAGCCCCACCAAAACCGGGGCTCTGTCTCTGTTCTCCACCTTATCCTCGACATATCCCTTACCCTCATCAGGGCCAAGCTCCGAAGTGGCCACCGGCCACATGGAGCTAGGCACTGAAGTAGCCAGGAACCAAGGCTGATGCTGGCCCTCACGGTCCCTTGGCAGCCCCTTCTCAGCCCCACCAACACCGGGGCTCTGTGCCTGTTCTCCCACCTAACCTCAACCTAGCCCTGAACTTCATCAGGGCCAAGCTCCGAAGCGGCCACCCTCCAGTGGAGCTTGGCACTAGGGTAACCAGAAATCCAGCTTGATGCTAGCCCTCACCTTCCCTTGGTAGCCCCACCAAAACCGGGGCTCTGTCTCTGTTCTCCACCTTATCCTCCACATATCCCTTACCCTCATCGGAGCCAATCTCCGAAGAGGCCACCCTCAACATGGGGCTCAGGCACTGAAGGGCAGCACCATCTCAGCCCCACCAATACCGGGGCTCTGTGTCTCTGCTCGCACCTAACAGCGACCTATCCCTTACCCTCATCGGAGCCAAGTTCCGAAGAGACCACTCCCCACGTGGGGCTTAGGTACTGAAGTAGCCTGGAATCAAGGTTGATGCTGGCCCTCACGATCACATCGCAGCCCCTTCTCAGCCCCACCAACACCGGGGCTCTGTGCCTGTTCTCCCACCTAAACTCAACCTAGCCCTGACCCTCATCAGGGCCAAGCTCCGAAGTGGACACCGGCCACATGGAGCTAGGCACTGAAGTAGCCAGGAACCAAGGCTGATGCTGGCCCTCACGGTCCCTTGGCAGCCCCTTCTCAGCCCCACCAACACCGGGGCTCTGTGCCTGTTCTCCCACCTAACCTCAACCGAGCCCTGACCCTCATCAGGGCCAAGCTCCGAAGCGGCCACCCTCCAGTGGAGCTTGGCACTAAGGTAACCAGAAATCCAGCTTCATGCTAGCCTTCACCTTCCCTTGGTAGCCCCACCAAAACCGGGGCTCTGTCTCTGTTCTCCACCTTATCCTCGACATATCCCTTACCCTCATCGGAGCCAAGCTCCGAAGAGGCCACCCTCAACATGGGGCTCAGGCACTGAAGGGCAGCCCCGTCTCAGCCCCACCAATACCGGGGCTCTGTGTCTCTGCTCGCACCTAACAGCGCCCTATCCCTTACCCTCATCGGAGCCAAGTTCCGAAGCGACCACTCCCCACGTGGGGCTTAGGTACTGAAGTAGCCTGGAATCAAGGTTGATGCTGGCCCTTACGATCTCTTTGCAGCCCCTTCTCAGCCCCACCAATACCAGGGCTCTGTATCTGTTCTCCCACTTAGCCTCGACAGATCCCTTACCCTCATCAGGGCAGAGCTTCGAAGCGGCCACACTCCACATGGGGCTTGGCACTGAGATAGCCAGGAATCAAGGGTGGTGCTGACCCTCACCTTCCATTTGCAGTCCCTAGGCAAGCCCACCAACACCGGGGCTCTGTGCCTGTTCTCCCTCCTAACCTCAACCTAGCCGAGACCCTCATCAGGGCCAAGCTCCGAAGTGGCCACCGGCCACATGGAGCTAGGCACTGAAGTAGCCAGGAACCAAGGCTGATGCTGCCCCTCACGGTCCGTTGGCAGCCCCTTCTCAGCCCCACCAACACCGGGGCTCTGTGCCTGTTCTCCCACCTAACCTCAACCGAGCCCTGACCCTCATCAGGGCCAAGCTCCGAAGCGGCCACCCTCCTCGTGGAGCTTGGCACTAAGGTAAGCAGAAATCCAGCTTGATGCTGGCCCTCACCTTCCCTTGGTAGCCCCACCAAAACCGGGGCTCTGTGTCTGTTCTCCACCTTATCCTCGACATATCCCTTACCCTCATCAGGGCCAAGCTCCGAAGTGGCCACCGGCCACATGGAGCTAGGCACTGAAGTAGCCAGGAACCAAGGCTGATGCTGGCCCTCACGGTCCCTTGGCAGCCCCTTCTCAGCCCCACCAACACCGGGGCTCTGTGCCTGTTCTCCCACCTAACCTCAACCGAGCCCTGACCCTCATCAGGGCCAAGCTCCGAAGTGGACACCGGCCACATGGAGCTAGGCACTGAAGTAGCCAGGAACCAAGGCTGATGCTGGCCCTCACGGTCCCTTGGCAGCCCCTTCTCAGCCCCACCAACACCGGGGCTCTGTGCCTGTTCTCCCACCTAACCTCAACCGAGCCCTGACCCTCATCAGGGCCAAGCTCCGAAGCGGCCACCCTCCAGTGGAGCTTGGCACTAAGGTAACCAGAAATCCAGCTTCATGCTAGCCTTCACCTTCCCTTGGTAGCCCCACCAAAACCGGGGCTCTGTCTCTGTTCTCCACCTTATCCTCGACATATCCCTTACCCTCATCGGAGCCAAGCTCCGAAGAGGCCACCCTCAACATGGGGCTCAGGCACTGAAGGGCAGCCCCGTCTCAGCCCCACCAATACCGGGGCTCTGTGTCTCTGCTCGCACCTAACAGCGCCCTATCCCTTACCCTCATCGGAGCCAAGTTCCGAAGCGACCACTCCCCACGTGGGGCTTAGGTACTGAAGTAGCCTGGAATCAAGGTTGATGCTGGCCCTTACGATCTCTTTGCAGCCCCTTCTCAGCCCCACCAATACCAGGGCTCTGTATCTGTTCTCCCACTTAGCCTCGACAGATCCCTTACCCTCATCAGGGCAGAGCTTCGAAGCGGCCACACTCCACATGGGGCTTGGCACTGAGATAGCCAGGAATCAAGGGTGGTGCTGACCCTCACCTTCCATTTGCAGTCCCTAGGCAAGCCCACCAACACCGGGGCTCTGTGCCTGTTCTCCCTCCTAACCTCAACCTAGCCGAGACCCTCATCAGGGCCAAGCTCCGAAGTGGCCACCGGCCACATGGAGCTAGGCACTGAAGTAGCCAGGAACCAAGGCTGATGCTGGCCCTCACGGTCCCTTGGCAGCCCCTTCTCAGCCCCACCAACACCGGGGCTCTGTGCCTGTTCTCCCACCTAACCTCAACCGAGCCCTGACCCTCATCAGGGCCAAGCTCCGAAGTGGCCACCGACCACATGGGGCTTGGCACTGAAGTAGGCAGGAAGCAAGGCTGATACTGGCCCTCATGGGCTCTTGGCAGCTCCTTCTCAGGCCCACCAACACCGGGGCTCTGTGTCTCTGCTCGCACCTAACATCGACCTATCCCTGACCCTCATCGGAGCCAAGCTCCGAAGCGGCCACCCTCCACGTGGAGCTTGGCACTAAGGTAACAAGAAATGCATCTTGATGCTGGCCCTCACGGTCTCTGGTCGGCCCCACCAATACCGCGGCTCTGCGTCTGTGCTCGCATCAGACAGCAACCTATCCCTTACCCTCATCGGAGCCTAGCTCCGAAGGGACCACTCTTCATGTGGGGCTTAGGCACTGAAGCAGCCAAGAACCAAGGCAGATGCTGGTCCTCACGATCACTGCGCAGCCCCTTCTCAGCCGCACCAATGCCGGTGCTCTGTGCCTGTTCTCCCACCTTACCTCAACCTAGCCCAGACCCTCATCAGAGCCAAGCTCCGAAGCGGCCACCCTCCACGTGGAGCTTGGCACTAGGGTAACCAGAAATCCAGCTTGATGCTAGCCCTCACCTTCCCTTGGTAGCCCCACCAAAACCGGGGCTCTGTCTCTGTTCTCCACCTTATCCTCGACATATCCCTTACCCTCATCGGAGCCAAGCTCCGAAGAGGCCACCCTCAACATGGGGCTCAGGCACTGAAGGGCAGCCCCGTCTCAGCCCCACCAATACTGGGGCTCTGTGTCTCTGCTCCCACCTAACAGCGACCTATCCCTTACCCTCATCGGAGCCAAGCTCTGAAGCGACCACTCCCCACGTGGGGCTTAGGTTCTAAAGTAGCCTGGAATCAAGGTTGATGCTGGCCCTCACGATCTCTTTGCAGCCCCTTCTCAGCCCCACCAGTACCGGGGCTCTGTATCTGTTCTCCCACTTAGCCTCGACATATCCCTTACCCTCATCAGGGCAAAGCTCCGCAGCGGCCACACTCCACATGGGGCTTGGCACTGAGATAGCCAGGAATCAAGGGTGGTGCTGGCCCTCACCTTCCATTTGCAGTCCCTAGGCAAGCCCAGGAACACCGGGGCTCTGTGCCTGTTCTCCCACCTAACCTCGACCTAGCCCTGACCCTCATCAGGGCCAAGCTCCGAAGTGGCCACCGGCCACATGGAGCTAGGCAAAGAAGGAGCCAGGAACCAAGGTTGATGGTGGCCCTCACCTTCCATTTGCAGTCCCTAGGCAGCCCCACCAACACCGGGGCTCTGTGCCTGTTCTCCCACCTAACCTCAACCTAGCCCTGACCCTCATCAGGGCCAAGCTCCGAAGTGGACACCGGCCACATGGAGCTAGGCACTGAAGTAGCCAGGAACCAAGGCTGATGCTGGCCCTCACGGTCCCTTGGCAGCCCCTTCTCAGCCCCACCAACACCGGGGCTCTGTGCCTGTTCTCCCACCTAACCTCAACCTAGCCCTGACCCTCATCAGGGCCAAGCTCCGAAGCGGCCACCCTCCACGTGGAGCTTGGCACTAAGGTAACCAGAAATCCAGCTTCATGCTAGCCCTCACCTTCCCTTGGTAGTCCTACCAAAACCGGGGCTCTGTCTCTGTTCTCCACCTTATCCTCGACATATCCCTTACCCTCATCGGAGCCAAGCTCCGAAGAGGCCACCCTCAACATGGGGCTCAGGCACTGAAGGGCAGCCCCGTCTCAGCCCCACCAATACCGGGGCTCTGTGTCTCTGCTCGCACCTAACAGCGCCCTATCCCTTACCCTCATCGGAGCCAAGTTCCGAAGCGACCACTCCCCACGTGGGGATAAGGTACTGAAGTAGCCTGGAATCAAGGTTGATGCTGGCCCTTACGATCTCTTTGCAGCCCCTTCTCAGCCCCACCAATACCAGGGCTCTGTATCTGTTCTCCCACTTAGCCTCGACAGATCCCTTACCCTCATCAGGGCAGAGCTTCGAAGCGGCCACACTCCACATGGGGCTTGGCACTGAGATAGCCAGGAATCAAGGGTGGTGCTGGCCCTCACCTTCCATTTGCAGTCCCTAGGCAAGCCCACCAACACCGGGGCTCTGTGCCTGTTCTCCCTCCTAACCTCAACCTAGCCGAGACCCTCATCAGGGCCAAGCTCCGAAGTGGCCACCGGCCACATGGAGCTAGGCACTGAAGTAGCCAGGAACCAAGGCTGATGCTGGCCCTCACGGTCCCTTGGCAGCCCCTTCTCAGCCCCACCAACACCGGGGCTCTGTGCCTGTTCTCCCACCTAACCTCAACCGAGCCCTGACCCTCATCAGGGCCAAGCTCCGAAGCGGCCACCCTCCACGTGGAGCTTGGCACTAAGGTAACCAGAAATCCAGCTTGGTGCTAGCCCTCACCTTCCCTTGGTAGCCCCACCAAAACCGGGGCTCTGTCTCTGTTCTCCACCTTATCCTCGACATATCCCTTACCCTCATCAGGGCCAAGCTCCGAAGTGGCCACCGGCCACATGGAGCTAGGCACTGAAGTAGCCAGGAACCAAGGCTGATGCTGGCCCTCACGGTCCCTTGGCAGCCCCTTCTCAGCCCCACCAACACCGGGGCTCTGTGCCTGTTCTCCCACCTAACCTCAACCTAGCCCTGAACTTCATCAGGGCCAAGCTCCGAAGCGGCCACCCTCCAGTGGAGCTTGGCACTAGGGTAACCAGAAATCCAGCTTGATGCTAGCCCTCACCTTCCCTTGGTAGCCCCACCAAAACCGGGGCTCTGTCTCTGTTCTCCACCTTATCCTCCACATATCCCTTACCCTCATCGGAGCCAATCTCCGAAGAGGCCACCCTCAACATGGGGCTCAGGCACTGAAGGGCAGCACCATCTCAGCCCCACCAATACCGGGGCTCTGTGTCTCTGCTCGCACCTAACAGCGACCTATCCCTTACCCTCATCGGAGCCAAGTTCCGAAGAGACCACTCCCCACGTGGGGCTTAGGTACTGAAGTAGCCTGGAATCAAGGTTGATGCTGGCCCTCACGATCACATCGCAGCCCCTTCTCAGCCCCACCAACACCGGGGCTCTGTGCCTGTTCTCCCACCTAAACTCAACCTAGCCCTGACCCTCATCAGGGCCAAGCTCCGAAGTGGACACCGGCCACATGGAGCTAGGCACTGAAGTAGCCAGGAACCAAGGCTGATGCTGGCCCTCACGGTCCCTTGGCAGCCCCTTCTCAGCCCCACCAACACCGGGGCTCTGTGCCTGTTCTCCCACCTAACCTCAACCGAGCCCTGACCCTCATCAGGGCCAAGCTCCGAAGCGGCCACCCTCCAGTGGAGCTTGGCACTAAGGTAACCAGAAATCCAGCTTCATGCTAGCCTTCACCTTCCCTTGGTAGCCCCACCAAAACCGGGGCTCTGTCTCTGTTCTCCACCTTATCCTCGACATATCCCTTACCCTCATCGGAGCCAAGCTCCGAAGAGGCCACCCTCAACATGGGGCTCAGGCACTGAAGGGCAGCCCCGTCTCAGCCCCACCAATACCGGGGCTCTGTGTCTCTGCTCGCACCTAACAGCGCCCTATCCCTTACCCTCATCGGAGCCAAGTTCCGAAGCGACCACTCCCCACGTGGGGCTTAGGTACTGAAGTAGCCTGGAATCAAGGTTGATGCTGGCCCTTACGATCTCTTTGCAGCCCCTTCTCAGCCCCACCAATACCAGGGCTCTGTATCTGTTCTCCCACTTAGCCTCGACAGATCCCTTACCCTCATCAGGGCAGAGCTTCGAAGCGGCCACACTCCACATGGGGCTTGGCACTGAGATAGCCAGGAATCAAGGGTGGTGCTGACCCTCACCTTCCATTTGCAGTCCCTAGGCAAGCCCACCAACACCGGGGCTCTGTGCCTGTTCTCCCTCCTAACCTCAACCTAGCCGAGACCCTCATCAGGGCCAAGCTCCGAAGTGGCCACCGGCCACATGGAGCTAGGCACTGAAGTAGCCAGGAACCAAGGCTGATGCTGCCCCTCACGGTCCGTTGGCAGCCCCTTCTCAGCCCCACCAACACCGGGGCTCTGTGCCTGTTCTCCCACCTAACCTCAACCGAGCCCTGACCCTCATCAGGGCCAAGCTCCGAAGCGGCCACCCTCCTCGTGGAGCTTGGCACTAAGGTAAGCAGAAATCCAGCTTGATGCTGGCCCTCACCTTCCCTTGGTAGCCCCACCAAAACCGGGGCTCTGTGTCTGTTCTCCACCTTATCCTCGACATATCCCTTACCCTCATCAGGGCCAAGCTCCGAAGTGGCCACCGGCCACATGGAGCTAGGCACTGAAGTAGCCAGGAACCAAGGCTGATGCTGGCCCTCACGGTCCCTTGGCAGCCCCTTCTCAGCCCCACCAACACCGGGGCTCTGTGCCTGTTCTCCCACCTAACCTCAACCGAGCCCTGACCCTCATCAGGGCCAAGCTCCGAAGTGGCCACCGACCACATGGGGCTTGGCACTGAAGTAGGCAGGAAGCAAGGCTGATACTGGCCCTCATGGGCTCTTGGCAGCTCCTTCTCAGGCCCACCAACACCGGGGCTCTGTGTCTCTGCTCGCACCTAACATCGACCTATCCCTGACCCTCATCGGAGCCAAGCTCCGAAGCGGCCACCCTCCACGTGGAGCTTGGCACTAAGGTAACAAGAAATGCATCTTGATGCTGGCCCTCACGGTCTCTGGTCGGCCCCACCAATACCGCGGCTCTGCGTCTGTGCTCGCATCAGACAGCAACCTATCCCTTACCCTCATCGGAGCCTAGCTCCGAAGGGACCACTCTTCATGTGGGGCTTAGGCACTGAAGCAGCCAAGAACCAAGGCAGATGCTGGTCCTCACGATCACTGCGCAGCCCCTTCTCAGCCGCACCAATGCCGGTGCTCTGTGCCTGTTCTCCCACCTTACCTCAACCTAGCCCAGACCCTCATCAGAGCCAAGCTCCGAAGCGGCCACCCTCCACGTGGAGCTTGGCACTAGGGTAACCAGAAATCCAGCTTGATGCTAGCCCTCACCTTCCCTTGGTAGCCCCACCAAAACCGGGGCTCTGTCTCTGTTCTCCACCTTATCCTCGACATATCCCTTACCCTCATCGGAGCCAAGCTCCGAAGAGGCCACCCTCAACATGGGGCTCAGGCACTGAAGGGCAGCCCCGTCTCAGCCCCACCAATACTGGGGCTCTGTGTCTCTGCTCCCACCTAACAGCGACCTATCCCTTACCCTCATCGGAGCCAAGCTCTGAAGCGACCACTCCCCACGTGGGGCTTAGGTTCTAAAGTAGCCTGGAATCAAGGTTGATGCTGGCCCTCACGATCTCTTTGCAGCCCCTTCTCAGCCCCACCAGTACCGGGGCTCTGTATCTGTTCTCCCACTTAGCCTCGACATATCCCTTACCCTCATCAGGGCAAAGCTCCGCAGCGGCCACACTCCACATGGGGCTTGGCACTGAGATAGCCAGGAATCAAGGGTGGTGCTGGCCCTCACCTTCCATTTGCAGTCCCTAGGCAAGCCCAGGAACACCGGGGCTCTGTGCCTGTTCTCCCACCTAACCTCGACCTAGCCCTGACCCTCATCAGGGCCAAGCTCCGAAGTGGCCACCGGCCACATGGAGCTAGGCAAAGAAGGAGCCAGGAACCAAGGTTGATGGTGGCCCTCACCTTCCATTTGCAGTCCCTAGGCAGCCCCACCAACACCGGGGCTCTGTGCCTGTTCTCCCACCTAACCTCAACCTAGCCCTGACCCTCATCAGGGCCAAGCTCCGAAGTGGACACCGGCCACATGGAGCTAGGCACTGAAGTAGCCAGGAACCAAGGCTGATGCTGGCCCTCACGGTCCCTTGGCAGCCCCTTCTCAGCCCCACCAACACCGGGGCTCTGTGCCTGTTCTCCCACCTAACCTCAACCTAGCCCTGACCCTCATCAGGGCCAAGCTCCGAAGCGGCCACCCTCCACGTGGAGCTTGGCACTAAGGTAACCAGAAATCCAGCTTCATGCTAGCCCTCACCTTCCCTTGGTAGTCCTACCAAAACCGGGGCTCTGTCTCTGTTCTCCACCTTATCCTCGACATATCCCTTACCCTCATCGGAGCCAAGCTCCGAAGAGGCCACCCTCAACATGGGGCTCAGGCACTGAAGGGCAGCCCCGTCTCAGCCCCACCAATACCGGGGCTCTGTGTCTCTGCTCGCACCTAACAGCGCCCTATCCCTTACCCTCATCGGAGCCAAGTTCCGAAGCGACCACTCCCCACGTGGGGATAAGGTACTGAAGTAGCCTGGAATCAAGGTTGATGCTGGCCCTTACGATCTCTTTGCAGCCCCTTCTCAGCCCCACCAATACCAGGGCTCTGTATCTGTTCTCCCACTTAGCCTCGACAGATCCCTTACCCTCATCAGGGCAGAGCTTCGAAGCGGCCACACTCCACATGGGGCTTGGCACTGAGATAGCCAGGAATCAAGGGTGGTGCTGGCCCTCACCTTCCATTTGCAGTCCCTAGGCAAGCCCACCAACACCGGGGCTCTG
This sequence comes from Calonectris borealis, assembly GCF_964195595.1. Classification (NCBI taxonomy): domain Eukaryota; kingdom Metazoa; phylum Chordata; class Aves; order Procellariiformes; family Procellariidae; genus Calonectris; species Calonectris borealis. The sequence goes on along the minus strand of NW_027441507.1, from coordinate 41,677 downwards.
TGCCTGTTCTCCCTCCTAACCTCAACCTAGCCGAGACCCTCATCAGGGCCAAGCTCCGAAGTGGCCACCGGCCACATGGAGCTAGGCACTGAAGTAGCCAGGAACCAAGGCTGATGCTGGCCCTCACGGTCCCTTGGCAGCCCCTTCTCAGCCCCACCAACACCGGGGCTCTGTGCCTGTTCTCCCACCTAACCTCAACCGAGCCCTGACCCTCATCAGGGCCAAGCTCCGAAGCGGCCACCCTCCACGTGGAGCTTGGCACTAAGGTAACCAGAAATCCAGCTTGGTGCTAGCCCTCACCTTCCCTTGGTAGCCCCACCAAAACCGGGGCTCTGTCTCTGTTCTCCACCTTATCCTCGACATATCCCTTACCCTCATCAGGGCCAAGCTCCGAAGTGGCCACCGGCCACATGGAGCTAGGCACTGAAGTAGCCAGGAACCAAGGCTGATGCTGGCCCTCACGGTCCCTTGGCAGCCCCTTCTCAGCCCCACCAACACCGGGGCTCTGTGCCTGTTCTCCCACCTAACCTCAACCGAGCCCTGACCCTCATCAGGGCCAAGCTCCGAAGCGGCCACCCTCCAGTGGAGCTTGGCACTAAGGTAACCAGAAATCCAGCTTCATGCTAGCCTTCACCTTCCCTTGGTAGCCCCACCAAAACCGGGGCTCTGTCTCTGTTCTCCACCTTATCCTCGACATATCCCTTACCCTCATCGGAGCCAAGCTCCGAAGAGGCCACCCTCAACATGGGGCTCAGGCACTGAAGGGCAGCCCCGTCTCAGCCCCACCAATACCGGGGCTCTGTGTCTCTGCTCGCACCTAACAGCGCCCTATCCCTTACCCTCATCGGAGCCAAGTTCCGAAGCGACCACTCCCCACGTGGGGATAAGGTACTGAAGTAGCCTGGAATCAAGGTTGATGCTGGCCCTTACGATCTCTTTGCAGCCCCTTCTCAGCCCCACCAATACCAGGGCTCTGTATCTGTTCTCCCACTTAGCCTCGACAGATCCCTTACCCTCATCAGGGCAGAGCTTCGAAGCGGCCACACTCCACATGGGGCTTGGCACTGAGATAGCCAGGAATCAAGGGTGGTGCTGGCCCTCACCTTCCATTTGCAGTCCCTAGGCAAGCCCACCAACACCGGGGCTCTGTGCCTGTTCTCCCTCCTAACCTCAACCTAGCCGAGACCCTCATCAGGGCCAAGCTCCGAAGTGGCCACCGGCCACATGGAGCTAGGCACTGAAGTAGCCAGGAACCAAGGCTGATGCTGGCCCTCACGGTCCCTTGGCAGCCCCTTCTCAGCCCCACCAACACCGGGGCTCTGTGCCTGTTCTCCCACCTAACCTCAACCGAGCCCTGACCCTCATCAGGGCCAAGCTCCGAAGCGGCCACCCTCCACGTGGAGCTTGGCACTAAGGTAACCAGAAATCCAGCTTGGTGCTAGCCCTCACCTTCCCTTGGTAGCCCCACCAAAACCGGGGCTCTGTCTCTGTTCTCCACCTTATCCTCGACATATCCCTTACCCTCATCAGGGCCAAGCTCCGAAGTGGCCACCGGCCACATGGAGCTAGGCACTGAAGTAGCCAGGAACCAAGGCTGATGCTGGCCCTCACGGTCCCTTGGCAGCCCCTTCTCAGCCCCACCAACACCGGGGCTCTGTGCCTGTTCTCCCACCTAACCTCAACCTAGCCCTGAACTTCATCAGGGCCAAGCTCCGAAGCGGCCACCCTCCAGTGGAGCTTGGCACTAGGGTAACCAGAAATCCAGCTTGATGCTAGCCCTCACCTTCCCTTGGTAGCCCCACCAAAACCGGGGCTCTGTCTCTGTTCTCCACCTTATCCTCCACATATCCCTTACCCTCATCGGAGCCAATCTCCGAAGAGGCCACCCTCAACATGGGGCTCAGGCACTGAAGGGCAGCACCATCTCAGCCCCACCAATACCGGGGCTCTGTGTCTCTGCTCGCACCTAACAGCGACCTATCCCTTACCCTCATCGGAGCCAAGTTCCGAAGAGACCACTCCCCACGTGGGGCTTAGGTACTGAAGTAGCCTGGAATCAAGGTTGATGCTGGCCCTCACGATCACATCGCAGCCCCTTCTCAGCCCCACCAACACCGGGGCTCTGTGCCTGTTCTCCCACCTAAACTCAACCTAGCCCTGACCCTCATCAGGGCCAAGCTCCGAAGTGGACACCGGCCACATGGAGCTAGGCACTGAAGTAGCCAGGAACCAAGGCTGATGCTGGCCCTCACGGTCCCTTGGCAGCCCCTTCTCAGCCCCACCAACACCGGGGCTCTGTGCCTGTTCTCCCACCTAACCTCAACCGAGCCCTGACCCTCATCAGGGCCAAGCTCCGAAGCGGCCACCCTCCAGTGGAGCTTGGCACTAGGGTAACCAGAAATCCAGCTTCATGCTAGCCTTCACCTTCCCTTGGTAGCCCCACCAAAACCGGGGCTCTGTCTCTGTTCTCCACCTTATCCTCGACATATCCCTTACCCTCATCGGAGCCAAGCTCCGAAGAGGCCACCCTCAACATGGGGCTCAGGCACTGAAGGGCAGCCCCGTCTCAGCCCCACCAATACCGGGGCTCTGTGTCTCTGCTCGCACCTAACAGCGCCCTATCCCTTACCCTCATCGGAGCCAAGTTCCGAAGCGACCACTCCCCACGTGGGGCTTAGGTACTGAAGTAGCCTGGAATCAAGGTTGATGCTGGCCCTTACGATCTCTTTGCAGCCCCTTCTCAGCCCCACCAATACCAGGGCTCTGTATCTGTTCTCCCACTTAGCCTCGACAGATCCCTTACCCTCATCAGGGCAGAGCTTCGAAGCGGCCACACTCCACATGGGGCTTGGCACTGAGATAGCCAGGAATCAAGGGTGGTGCTGACCCTCACCTTCCATTTGCAGTCCCTAGGCAAGCCCACCAACACCGGGGCTCTGTGCCTGTTCTCCCTCCTAACCTCAACCTAGCCGAGACCCTCATCAGGGCCAAGCTCCGAAGTGGCCACCGGCCACATGGAGCTAGGCACTGAAGTAGCCAGGAACCAAGGCTGATGCTGCCCCTCACGGTCCGTTGGCAGCCCCTTCTCAGCCCCACCAACACCGGGGCTCTGTGCCTGTTCTCCCACCTAACCTCAACCGAGCCCTGACCCTCATCAGGGCCAAGCTCCGAAGCGGCCACCCTCCTCGTGGAGCTTGGCACTAAGGTAAGCAGAAATCCAGCTTGATGCTGGCCCTCACCTTCCCTTGGTAGCCCCACCAAAACCGGGGCTCTGTGTCTGTTCTCCACCTTATCCTCGACATATCCCTTACCCTCATCAGGGCCAAGCTCCGAAGTGGCCACCGGCCACATGGAGCTAGGCACTGAAGTAGCCAGGAACCAAGGCTGATGCTGGCCCTCACGGTCCCTTGGCAGCCCCTTCTCAGCCCCACCAACACCGGGGCTCTGTGCCTGTTCTCCCACCTAACCTCAACCGAGCCCTGACCCTCATCAGGGCCAAGCTCCGAAGTGGCCACCGACCACATGGGGCTTGGCACTGAAGTAGGCAGGAAGCAAGGCTGATACTGGCCCTCATGGGCTCTTGGCAGCTCCTTCTCAGGCCCACCAACACCGGGGCTCTGTGTCTCTGCTCGCACCTAACATCGACCTATCCCTGACCCTCATCGGAGCCAAGCTCCGAAGCGGCCACCCTCCACGTGGAGCTTGGCACTAAGGTAACAAGAAATGCATCTTGATGCTGGCCCTCACGGTCTCTGGTCGGCCCCACCAATACCGCGGCTCTGCGTCTGTGCTCGCATCAGACAGCAACCTATCCCTTACCCTCATCGGAGCCTAGCTCCGAAGGGACCACTCTTCATGTGGGGCTTAGGCACTGAAGCAGCCAAGAACCAAGGCAGATGCTGGTCCTCACGATCACTGCGCAGCCCCTTCTCAGCCGCACCAATGCCGGTGCTCTGTGCCTGTTCTCCCACCTTACCTCAACCTAGCCCAGACCCTCATCAGAGCCAAGCTCCGAAGCGGCCACCCTCCACGTGGAGCTTGGCACTAGGGTAACCAGAAATCCAGCTTGATGCTAGCCCTCACCTTCCCTTGGTAGCCCCACCAAAACCGGGGCTCTGTCTCTGTTCTCCACCTTATCCTCGACATATCCCTTACCCTCATCGGAGCCAAGCTCCGAAGAGGCCACCCTCAACATGGGGCTCAGGCACTGAAGGGCAGCCCCGTCTCAGCCCCACCAATACTGGGGCTCTGTGTCTCTGCTCCCACCTAACAGCGACCTATCCCTTACCCTCATCGGAGCCAAGCTCTGAAGCGACCACTCCCCACGTGGGGCTTAGGTTCTAAAGTAGCCTGGAATCAAGGTTGATGCTGGCCCTCACGATCTCTTTGCAGCCCCTTCTCAGCCCCACCAGTACCGGGGCTCTGTATCTGTTCTCCCACTTAGCCTCGACATATCCCTTACCCTCATCAGGGCAAAGCTCCGCAGCGGCCACACTCCACATGGGGCTTGGCACTGAGATAGCCAGGAATCAAGGGTGGTGCTGGCCCTCACCTTCCATTTGCAGTCCCTAGGCAAGCCCAGGAACACCGGGGCTCTGTGCCTGTTCTCCCACCTAACCTCGACCTAGCCCTGACCCTCATCAGGGCCAAGCTCCGAAGTGGCCACCGGCCACATGGAGCTAGGCAAAGAAGGAGCCAGGAACCAAGGTTGATGGTGGCCCTCACCTTCCATTTGCAGTCCCTAGGCAGCCCCACCAACACCGGGGCTCTGTGCCTGTTCTCCCACCTAACCTCAACCTAGCCCTGACCCTCATCAGGGCCAAGCTCCGAAGTGGACACCGGCCACATGGAGCTAGGCACTGAAGTAGCCAGGAACCAAGGCTGATGCTGGCCCTCACGGTCCCTTGGCAGCCCCTTCTCAGCCCCACCAACACCGGGGCTCTGTGCCTGTTCTCCCACCTAACCTCAACCTAGCCCTGACCCTCATCAGGGCCAAGCTCCGAAGCGGCCACCCTCCACGTGGAGCTTGGCACTAAGGTAACCAGAAATCCAGCTTCATGCTAGCCCTCACCTTCCCTTGGTAGTCCTACCAAAACCGGGGCTCTGTCTCTGTTCTCCACCTTATCCTCGACATATCCCTTACCCTCATCGGAGCCAAGCTCCGAAGAGGCCACCCTCAACATGGGGCTCAGGCACTGAAGGGCAGCCCCGTCTCAGCCCCACCAATACCGGGGCTCTGTGTCTCTGCTCGCACCTAACAGCGCCCTATCCCTTACCCTCATCGGAGCCAAGTTCCGAAGCGACCACTCCCCACGTGGGGATAAGGTACTGAAGTAGCCTGGAATCAAGGTTGATGCTGGCCCTTACGATCTCTTTGCAGCCCCTTCTCAGCCCCACCAATACCAGGGCTCTGTATCTGTTCTCCCACTTAGCCTCGACAGATCCCTTACCCTCATCAGGGCAGAGCTTCGAAGCGGCCACACTCCACATGGGGCTTGGCACTGAGATAGCCAGGAATCAAGGGTGGTGCTGGCCCTCACCTTCCATTTGCAGTCCCTAGGCAAGCCCACCAACACCGGGGCTCTGTGCCTGTTCTCCCTCCTAACCTCAACCTAGCCGAGACCCTCATCAGGGCCAAGCTCCGAAGTGGCCACCGGCCACATGGAGCTAGGCACTGAAGTAGCCAGGAACCAAGGCTGATGCTGGCCCTCACGGTCCCTTGGCAGCCCCTTCTCAGCCCCACCAACACCGGGGCTCTGTGCCTGTTCTCCCACCTAACCTCAACCGAGCCCTGACCCTCATCAGGGCCAAGCTCCGAAGCGGCCACCCTCCACGTGGAGCTTGGCACTAAGGTAACCAGAAATCCAGCTTGGTGCTAGCCCTCACCTTCCCTTGGTAGCCCCACCAAAACCGGGGCTCTGTCTCTGTTCTCCACCTTATCCTCGACATATCCCTTACCCTCATCAGGGCCAAGCTCCGAAGTGGCCACCGGCCACATGGAGCTAGGCACTGAAGTAGCCAGGAACCAAGGCTGATGCTGGCCCTCACGGTCCCTTGGCAGCCCCTTCTCAGCCCCACCAACACCGGGGCTCTGTGCCTGTTCTCCCACCTAACCTCAACCTAGCCCTGAACTTCATCAGGGCCAAGCTCCGAAGCGGCCACCCTCCAGTGGAGCTTGGCACTAGGGTAACCAGAAATCCAGCTTGATGCTAGCCCTCACCTTCCCTTGGTAGCCCCACCAAAACCGGGGCTCTGTCTCTGTTCTCCACCTTATCCTCCACATATCCCTTACCCTCATCGGAGCCAATCTCCGAAGAGGCCACCCTCAACATGGGGCTCAGGCACTGAAGGGCAGCACCATCTCAGCCCCACCAATACCGGGGCTCTGTGTCTCTGCTCGCACCTAACAGCGACCTATCCCTTACCCTCATCGGAGCCAAGTTCCGAAGAGACCACTCCCCACGTGGGGCTTAGGTACTGAAGTAGCCTGGAATCAAGGTTGATGCTGGCCCTCACGATCACATCGCAGCCCCTTCTCAGCCCCACCAACACCGGGGCTCTGTGCCTGTTCTCCCACCTAAACTCAACCTAGCCCTGACCCTCATCAGGGCCAAGCTCCGAAGTGGCCACCGGCCACATGGAGCTAGGCACTGAAGTAGCCAGGAACCAAGGCTGATGCTGGCCCTCACGGTCCCTTGGCAGCCCCTTCTCAGCCCCACCAACACCGGGGCTCTGTGCCTGTTCTCCCACCTAACCTCAACCGAGCCCTGACCCTCATCAGGGCCAAGCTCCGAAGCGGCCACCCTCCAGTGGAGCTTGGCACTAAGGTAACCAGAAATCCAGCTTCATGCTAGCCTTCACCTTCCCTTGGTAGCCCCACCAAAACCGGGGCTCTGTCTCTGTTCTCCACCTTATCCTCGACATATCCCTTACCCTCATCGGAGCCAAGCTCCGAAGAGGCCACCCTCAACATGGGGCTCAGGCACTGAAGGGCAGCCCCGTCTCAGCCCCACCAATACCGGGGCTCTGTGTCTCTGCTCGCACCTAACAGCGCCCTATCCCTTACCCTCATCGGAGCCAAGTTCCGAAGCGACCACTCCCCACGTGGGGCTTAGGTACTGAAGTAGCCTGGAATCAAGGTTGATGCTGGCCCTTACGATCTCTTTGCAGCCCCTTCTCAGCCCCACCAATACCAGGGCTCTGTATCTGTTCTCCCACTTAGCCTCGACAGATCCCTTACCCTCATCAGGGCAGAGCTTCGAAGCGGCCACACTCCACATGGGGCTTGGCACTGAGATAGCCAGGAATCAAGGGTGGTGCTGACCCTCACCTTCCATTTGCAGTCCCTAGGCAAGCCCACCAACACCGGGGCTCTGTGCCTGTTCTCCCTCCTAACCTCAACCTAGCCGAGACCCTCATCAGGGCCAAGCTCCGAAGTGGCCACCGGCCACATGGAGCTAGGCACTGAAGTAGCCAGGAACCAAGGCTGATGCTGCCCCTCACGGTCCGTTGGCAGCCCCTTCTCAGCCCCACCAACACCGGGGCTCTGTGCCTGTTCTCCCACCTAACCTCAACCGAGCCCTGACCCTCATCAGGGCCAAGCTCCGAAGCGGCCACCCTCCTCGTGGAGCTTGGCACTAAGGTAAGCAGAAATCCAGCTTGATGCTGGCCCTCACCTTCCCTTGGTAGCCCCACCAAAACCGGGGCTCTGTGTCTGTTCTCCACCTTATCCTCGACATATCCCTTACCCTCATCAGGGCCAAGCTCCGAAGTGGCCACCGGCCACATGGAGCTAGGCACTGAAGTAGCCAGGAACCAAGGCTGATGCTGGCCCTCACGGTCCCTTGGCAGCCCCTTCTCAGCCCCACCAACACCGGGGCTCTGTGCCTGTTCTCCCACCTAACCTCAACCGAGCCCTGACCCTCATCAGGGCCAAGCTCCGAAGTGGCCACCGACCACATGGGGCTTGGCACTGAAGTAGGCAGGAAGCAAGGCTGATACTGGCCCTCATGGGCTCTTGGCAGCTCCTTCTCAGGCCCACCAACACCGGGGCTCTGTGTCTCTGCTCGCACCTAACATCGACCTATCCCTGACCCTCATCGGAGCCAAGCTCCGAAGCGGCCACCCTCCACGTGGAGCTTGGCACTAAGGTAACAAGAAATGCATCTTGATGCTGGCCCTCACGGTCTCTGGTCGGCCCCACCAATACCGCGGCTCTGCGTCTGTGCTCGCATCAGACAGCAACCTATCCCTTACCCTCATCGGAGCCTAGCTCCGAAGGGACCACTCTTCATGTGGGGCTTAGGCACTGAAGCAGCCAAGAACCAAGGCAGATGCTGGTCCTCACGATCCCTGCGCAGCCCCTTCTCAGCCGCACCAATGCCGGTGCTCTGTGCCTGTTCTCCCACCTTACCTCAACCTAGCCCAGACCCTCATCAGAGCCAAGCTCCGAAGCGGCCACCCTCCACGTGGAGCTTGGCACTAGGGTAACCAGAAATCCAGCTTGATGCTAGCCCTCACCTTCCCTTGGTAGCCCCACCAAAACCGGGGCTCTGTCTCTGTTCTCCACCTTATCCTCGACATATCCCTTACCCTCATCGGAGCCAAGCTCCGAAGAGGCCACCCTCAACATGGGGCTCAGGCACTGAAGGGCAGCCCCGTCTCAGCCCCACCAATACTGGGGCTCTGTGTCTCTGCTCCCACCTAACAGCGACCTATCCCTTACCCTCATCGGAGCCAAGCTCTGAAGCGACCACTCCCCACGTGGGGCTTAGGTTCTAAAGTAGCCTGGAATCAAGGTTGATGCTGGCCCTCACGATCTCTTTGCAGCCCCTTCTCAGCCCCACCAGTACCGGGGCTCTGTATCTGTTCTCCCACTTAGCCTCGACATATCCCTTACCCTCATCAGGGCAAAGCTCCGCAGCGGCCACACTCCACATGGGGCTTGGCACTGAGATAGCCAGGAATCAAGGGTGGTGCTGGCCCTCACCTTCCATTTGCAGTCCCTAGGCAAGCCCAGGAACACCGGGGCTCTGTGCCTGTTCTCCCACCTAACCTCGACCTAGCCCTGACCCTCATCAGGGCCAAGCTCCGAAGTGGCCACCGGCCACATGGAGCTAGGCAAAGAAGGAGCCAGGAACCAAGGTTGATGGTGGCCCTCACCTTCCATTTGCAGTCCCTAGGCAGCCCCACCAACACCGGGGACCTCTGCCTGTTCTCCCACCTAACCTCAACCTAGCCCAGACCCTCATCAGGGCCAAGCTCCGAAGTGGCCACCGACCACATGGGGCTTGGCACTGAAGTAGGCAGGAAGCAAGGCTGATACTGGCCCTCATGAGCTCTTGGCAGCTCCTTCTCAGGCCCACCAACACCGGGGCTCTGTGTCTCTGCTCGCACCTAACATCGACCTATCCCTGACCCTCATCGGAGCCAAGCTCCGAAGCGGCCACCCTCCACGTGGAGCTTGGCACTAAGGTAACCAGAAATGCATCTTGATGCTGGCCCTCACGGTCTCTTGTCGGCCCCACCAATACCGGGGCTCTGTGTCTGTGCTCGCACCTAACAGCGACTTATCCCTTACCCTCATCGGAGCCTAGCTCCGAAGGGACCACTCTTCATGTGGGGCTTAGGCACTGAGGCAGCCAAGAACCAAGGCAGATGCTGGTCCTCACGATCACTGCGCAGCCCCTTCTAAGCCGCACCAATGCCGGGGCTCTGTCTCTGTTCTCCCTCCTAACCTCAACCTAGCCGAGATCCTCATCAGGGCCAAGCTCCGAAGTGGCCACCGGCCACATGGAGCTAGGCAAAGAAGGAGCCAGGAACCAAGGTTGATGGTGGCCCTCACCTTCCATTTGCAGTCCCTAGGCAGCACCACCAACACCGGGGCTCTGTCTCTGTTCTCCGTCCTAACCTCAGCCTAGCCCAGACCCTCATCAGGGCCAAGCTCCGAAGTGGCCACCGACCACATGGGGCTTGGCACTGAAGTAGGCAGGAAGCAAGGCTGATACTGGCCCTCATGGGCTCTTGGCAGCTCCTTCTCAGGCCCACCAACACCGGGGCTCTGTGTCTCTGCTCGCACCTAACATCGACCTATCCCTGACCCTCATCGGAGCCAAGCTCCGAAGCGGCCACCCTCCACGTGGACCTTGGCACTAAGGTAACCAGAAATGCATCTTGATGGTGGCCCTCACGGTCTCTGGTCGGCCCCACCAATACCGGGGCTCTGTGTCTGTGCTCGCATCAAACAGCGACCTATCCCTTACCCTCATCGGAGCCTAGCTCCGAAGGGACCACTCTTCATGTGGGGCTTAGGCACTGAGGCAGCCAAGAACCAAGGTAGATGCTGGTCCTCACGATCACTGCGCAGCCCCTTCTAAGCCGCACCAATGCTGGGGCTCTGTCTCTGTTCTCCCACCTTACCTCAACCTAGCCCAGACCCTTATCAGGGCCAAGCTCCGAAGTGGCCACCCTCGACATGGAGCACAGGCACTGAAGTAGCCAGGAACCAAGGCTGATGCTGGCCCTCACGGTCCTTTGGCAGCCCCTTCTCAGCCCCACCAACACCGGGGCTCTGTGCCTGTTCTCCCACCTAACCTCGACCTAGCCGAGACCCTCATCAGGGCCAAGCTCCGAAGTGGCCACCGGCCACATGGAGCTAGGCACTGAAGGAGCCAGGAACCAAGGCTGATGCTGGCCCTCACGGTCCTTTGGCAGCCCCTTCTCAGCCCCACCAACACCGGGGCTCTGTGCCTGTTCTCCCACCTAACCTCAACCTATCCCTCACCCTCATCGGGGCCAAGCTCCGAAGTGGCCACCGACCTCATGGAGCTTGGCACTAAGGTAACCAGAAATGCCTCTCTATGCTGGCTCTCACGGTCTCTTGTCGGCCCCACCAATACCGGGGCTCTGTGTCTCTGCTCGCATCTAACAGCGACCTATCCCTTACCCTCATCGGAGCCATGCTCCGAAGCGACCACTCTTCATGTGGGGCTTAGGTACTGAGGCAGCCAAGAACCAAGGTAGATGCTGGTCCTCACGATCACTGCGCAGCCCCTTCTCAGCCGCACCAATGCCGGGGCTCTGTCTCTGTTCTCCCACCTTACCTCAACCTAGCCCAGACCCTCATCAGAGCCAAGCTCCGAAGCGGCCACCCTCCACGTGGAGCTTGGCACTAAGGTAACCAGAAATCCAGCTTCATGCTAGCCCTCACCTTCCCTTGGTAGCCCCACCAAAACCGGGGCTCTGTCTCTGTTCTCCACCTTATCCTCGACATATCCCTTACCCTCATCGGAGCCAAGCTCCGAAGCGGCCACCCTCAACATGGGGCTCAGGCACTGAAGGGCAGCCCCGTCTCAGCCCCACCAATACCGGGGCTCTGTGTCTCTGCTCCCACCTAACAGCGACCTATCCCTTACCCTCAGCGGAGCCAAGCTCCGAAGCGACCACTCCCCACGTGGGGCTTAGGTTCTAAAGTAGCCTGGAATCAAGGTTGATGCCGGCCCTCACGATCTCTTTGCAGCCCCTTCTCAGCCCCACCAGTACCGGGGCTCTGTATCTGTTCTCCCACTTAGCCTCGACATATCCCTTACCCTCATCAGGGCAAAGCGCCGCAGCGGCCACACTCCACATGGGGCTTGGCACTGAGATAGCCAGGAATCAAGGGTGGTGCTGGCCCTCACCTTCCATTTGCAGTCCCTAGGCAGCCCCACCAACACCGGGGCTCTGTGCCTGTTCTCCCACTAACCTCGACCTAGCCGAGACCCTCATCAGGGCCAAGCTCCGAAGTGGCCACCGGCCACATGGAGCTAGGCACTGAAGGAGCCAGGAACCAAGGTTGATGGTGGCCCTCACCTTCCATTTGCAGTCCCACCAACACCGGGGCTCTGTGCCTGTTCTCCCACCTAACCTCAACCTAGCCCAGACCCTCATCAGGGCCAAGCTCCGAAGTGGCCACCGACCACATGGGGCTTGGCACTGAAGTAGGCAGGAAGCAAGGCTGAGGCTGGCCCTCATGGGCTCTTGGCAGCTGCTTCTCAGGCCCACCAACACCAGGGCTCTGTGTCTCTGCTCGCACCTAACATCGACCTATCCCTGACCCTCATCGGAGCCAAGCTCCGAAGCGGCCACCCTCCACGTGGAGCTTGGCACTAAGGTAACCAGAAATGCATCTTGATGCTGGCCCTCACGGTCCTTTGGCAGCCCCTTCTCAGCCCCACCAACACCGGGGCTCTGTGCCTGTTCTCCCACCTAACCTCGACCTAGCCGAGACCCTCATCAGGGCCAAGCTCCGAAGTGGCCACCGGCCACATGGAGCTAGGCACTGAAGGAGCCAGGAACCAAGGCTGATGCTGGCCCTCACGGTCCTTTGGCAGCCCCTTCTCAGCCCCACCAACACCGGGGCTCTGTGCCTGTTCTCCCACCTAACCTCAACCTATCCCTGACCCTCATCGGGGCCAAGCTCCGAAGTGGCCACCGACCTCATGGAGCTTGGCACTAAGGTAACCAGAAATGCCTCTCGATGCTGGCTCTCACGGTCTCTTGTCGGCCCCACCAATACCGGGGCTCTGTGTCTCTGCTCGCATCTAACAGCGACCTATCCCTTACCCTCATCGGAGCCATGCTCCGAAGCGACCACTCTTCATGTGGGGCTTAGGTACTGAGGCAGCCAAGAACCAAGGTAGATGCTGGTCCTCACGATCACTGCGCAGCCCCTTCTCAGCCGCACCAATGCCGGGGCTCTGTCTCTGTTCTCCCACCTTACCTCAACCTAGCCCAGACCCTCATCAGAGCCAAGCTCCGAAGCGGCCACCCTCCACGTGGAGCTTGGCACTAAGGTAACCAGAAATCCAGCTTCATGCTAGCCCTCACCTTCCCTTGGTAGCCCCACCAAAACCGGGGCTCTGTCTCTGTTCTCCACCTTATCCTCGACATATCCCTTACCCTCATCGGAGCCAAGCTCCGAAGCGGCCACCCTCAACATGGGGCTCAGGCACTGAAGGGCAGCCCCGTCTCAGCCCCACCAATACCGGGGCTCTGTGTCTCTGCTCCCACCTAACAGCGACCTATCCCTTACCCTCAGCGGAGCCAAGCTCCGAAGCGACCACTCCCCACGTGGGGCTTAGGTTCTAAAGTAGCCTGGAATCAAGGTTGATGCCGGCCCTCACGATCTCTTTGCAGCCCCTTCTCAGCCCCACCAGTACCGGGGCTCTGTATCTGTTCTCCCACTTAGCCTCGACATATCCCTTACCCTCATCAGGGCAAAGCGCCGCAGCGGCCACACTCCACATGGGGCTTGGCACTGAGATAGCCAGGAATCAAGGGTGGTGCTGGCCCTCACCTTCCATTTGCAGTCCCTAGGCAGCCCCACCAACACCGGGGCTCTGTGCCTGTTCTCCCACTAACCTCGACCTAGCCGAGACCCTCATCAGGGCCAAGCTCCGAAGTGGCCACCGGCCACATGGAGCTAGGCACTGAAGGAGCCAGGAACCAAGGTTGATGGTGGCCCTCACCTTCCATTTGCAGTCCCACCAACACCGGGGCTCTGTGCCTGTTCTCCCACCTAACCTCAACCTAGCCCAGACCCTCATCAGGGCCAAGCTCCGAAGTGGCCACCGACCACATGGGGCTTGGCACTGAAGTAGGCAGGAAGCAAGGCTGAGGCTGGCCCTCATGGGCTCTTGGCAGCTGCTTCTCAGGCCCACCAACACCAGGGCTCTGTGTCTCTGCTCGCACCTAACATCGACCTATCCCTGACCCTCATCGGAGCCAAGCTCCGAAGCGGCCACCCTCCACGTGGAGCTTGGCACTAAGGTAACCAGAAATGCATCTTGATGCTGGCCCTCACGGTCCTTTGGCAGCCCCTTCTCAGCCCCACCAACACCGGGGCTCTGTGCCTGTTCTCCCACCTAACCTCGACCTAGCCGAGACCCTCATCAGGGCCAAGCTCCGAAGTGGCCACCGGCCACATGGAGCTAGGCACTGAAGGAGCCAGGAACCAAGGCTGATGCTGGCCCTCACGGTCCTTTGGCAGCCCCTTCTCAGCCCCACCAACACCGGGGCTCTGTGCCTGTTCTCCCACCTAACCTCAACCTATCCCTGACCCTCATCGGGGCCAAGCTCCGAAGTGGCCACCGACCTCATGGAGCTTGGCACTAAGGTAACCAGAAATGCCTCTCGATGCTGGCTCTCACGGTCTCTTGTCGGCCCCACCAATACCGGGGCTCTGTGTCTCTGCTCGCATCTAACAGCGACCTATCCCTTACCCTCATCGGAGCCATGCTCCGAAGCGACCACTCTTCATGTGGGGCTTAGGTACTGAGGCAGCCAAGAACCAAGGTAGATGCTGGTCCTCACGATCACTGCGCAGCCCCTTCTCAGCCGCACCAATGCCGGGGCTCTGTCTCTGTTCTCCCACCTTACCTCAACCTAGCCCAGACCCTCATCAGAGCCAAGCTCCGAAGCGGCCACCCTCCACGTGGAGCTTGGCACTAAGGTAACCAGAAATCCAGCTTCATGCTAGCCCTCACCTTCCCTTGGTAGCCCCACCAAAACCGGGGCTCTGTCTCTGTTCTCCACCTTATCCTCGACATATCCCTTACCCTCATCGGAGCCAAGCTCCGAAGCGGCCACCCTCAACATGGGGCTCAGGCACTGAAGGGCAGCCCCGTCTCAGCCCCACCAATACCGGGGCTCTGTGTCTCTGCTCCCACCTAACAGCGACCTATCCCTTACCCTCAGCGGAGCCAAGCTCCGAAGCGACCACTCCCCACGTGGGGCTTAGGTTCTAAAGTAGCCTGGAATCAAGGTTGATGCCGGCCCTCACGATCTCTTTGCAGCCCCTTCTCAGCCCCACCAGTACCGGGGCTCTGTATCTGTTCTCCCACTTAGCCTCGACATATCCCTTACCCTCATCAGGGCAAAGCGCCGCAGCGGCCACACTCCACATGGGGCTTGGCACTGAGATAGCCAGGAATCAAGGGTGGTGCTGGCCCTCACCTTCCATTTGCAGTCCCTAGGCAGCCCCACCAACACCGGGGCTCTGTGCCTGTTCTCCCACTAACCTCGACCTAGCCGAGACCCTCATCAGGGCCAAGCTCCGAAGTGGCCACCGGCCACATGGAGCTAGGCACTGAAGGAGCCAGGAACCAAGGTTGATGGTGGCCCTCACCTTCCATTTGCAGTCCCACCAACACCGGGGCTCTGTGCCTGTTCTCCCACCTAACCTCAACCTAGCCCAGACCCTCATCAGGGCCAAGCTCCGAAGTGGCCACCGACCACATGGGGCTTGGCACTGAAGTAGGCAGGAAGCAAGGCTGAGGCTGGCCCTCATGGGCTCTTGGCAGCTGCTTCTCAGGCCCACCAACACCAGGGCTCTGTGTCTCTGCTCGCACCTAACATCGACCTATCCCTGACCCTCATCGGAGCCAAGCTCCGAAGCGGCCACCCTCCACGTGGAGCTTGGCACTAAGGTAACCAGAAATGCATCTTGATGCTGGCCCTCACGGTCCTTTGGCAGCCCCTTCTCAGCCCCACCAACACCGGGGCTCTGTGCCTGTTCTCCCACCTAACCTCGACCTAGCCGAGACCCTCATCAGGGCCAAGCTCCGAAGTGGCCACCGGCCACATGGAGCTAGGCACTGAAGGAGCCAGGAACCAAGGCTGATGCTGGCCCTCACGGTCCTTTGGCAGCCCCTTCTCAGCCCCACCAACACCGGGGCTCTGTGCCTGTTCTCCCACCTAACCTCAACCTATCCCTGACCCTCATCGGGGCCAAGCTCCGAAGTGGCCACCGACCTCATGGAGCTTGGCACTAAGGTAACCAGAAATGCCTCTCGATGCTGGCTCTCACGGTCTCTTGTCGGCCCCACCAATACCGGGGCTCTGTGTCTCTGCTCGCATCTAACAGCGACCTATCCCTTACCCTCATCGGAGCCATGCTCCGAAGCGACCACTCTTCATGTGGGGCTTAGGTACTGAGGCAGCCAAGAACCAAGGTAGATGCTGGTCCTCACGATCACTGCGCAGCCCCTTCTCAGCCGCACCAATGCCGGGGCTCTGTCTCTGTTCTCCCACCTTACCTCAACCTAGCCCAGACCCTCATCAGAGCCAAGCTCCGAAGCGGCCACCCTCCACGTGGAGCTTGGCACTAAGGTAACCAGAAATCCAGCTTCATGCTAGCCCTCACCTTCCCTTGGTAGCCCCACCAAAACCGGGGCTCTGTCTCTGTTCTCCACCTTATCCTCGACATATCCCTTACCCTCATCGGAGCCAAGCTCCGAAGCGGCCACCCTCAACATGGGGCTCAGGCACTGAAGGGCAGCCCCGTCTCAGCCCCACCAATACCGGGGCTCTGTGTCTCTGCTCCCACCTAACAGCGACCTATCCCTTACCCTCAGCGGAGCCAAGCTCCGAAGCGACCACTCCCCACGTGGGGCTTAGGTTCTAAAGTAGCCTGGAATCAAGGTTGATGCCGGCCCTCACGATCTCTTTGCAGCCCCTTCTCAGCCCCACCAGTACCGGGGCTCTGTATCTGTTCTCCCACTTAGCCTCGACATATCCCTTACCCTCATCAGGGCAAAGCGCCGCAGCGGCCACACTCCACATGGGGCTTGGCACTGAGATAGCCAGGAATCAAGGGTGGTGCTGGCCCTCACCTTCCATTTGCAGTCCCTAGGCAGCCCCACCAACACCGGGGCTCTGTGCCTGTTCTCCCACTAACCTCGACCTAGCCGAGACCCTCATCAGGGCCAAGCTCCGAAGTGGCCACCGGCCACATGGAGCTAGGCACTGAAGGAGCCAGGAACCAAGGTTGATGGTGGCCCTCACCTTCCATTTGCAGTCCCACCAACACCGGGGCTCTGTGCCTGTTCTCCCACCTAACCTCAACCTAGCCCAGACCCTCATCAGGGCCAAGCTCCGAAGTGGCCACCGACCACATGGGGCTTGGCACTGAAGTAGGCAGGAAGCAAGGCTGAGGCTGGCCCTCATGGGCTCTTGGCAGCTGCTTCTCAGGCCCACCAACACCAGGGCTCTGTGTCTCTGCTCGCACCTAACATCGACCTATCCCTGACCCTCATCGGAGCCAAGCTCCGAAGCGGCCACCCTCCACGTGGAGCTTGGCACTAAGGTAACCAGAAATGCATCTTGATGCTGGCCCTCACGGTCCTTTGGCAGCCCCTTCTCAGCCCCACCAACACCGGGGCTCTGTGCCTGTTCTCCCACCTAACCTCGACCTAGCCGAGACCCTCATCAGGGCCAAGCTCCGAAGTGGCCACCGGCCACATGGAGCTAGGCACTGAAGGAGCCAGGAACCAAGGCTGATGCTGGCCCTCACGGTCCTTTGGCAGCCCCTTCTCAGCCCCACCAACACCGGGGCTCTGTGCCTGTTCTCCCACCTAACCTCAACCTATCCCTGACCCTCATCGGGGCCAAGCTCCGAAGTGGCCACCGACCTCATGGAGCTTGGCACTAAGGTAACCAGAAATGCCTCTCGATGCTGGCTCTCACGGTCTCTTGTCGGCCCCACCAATACCGGGGCTCTGTGTCTCTGCTCGCATCTAACAGCGACCTATCCCTTACCCTCATCGGAGCCATGCTCCGAAGCGACCACTCTTCATGTGGGGCTTAGGTACTGAGGCAGCCAAGAACCAAGGTAGATGCTGGTCCTCACGATCACTGCGCAGCCCCTTCTCAGCCGCACCAATGCCGGGGCTCTGTCTCTGTTCTCCCACCTTACCTCAACCTAGCCCAGACCCTCATCAGAGCCAAGCTCCGAAGCGGCCACCCTCCACGTGGAGCTTGGCACTAAGGTAACCAGAAATCCAGCTTCATGCTAGCCCTCACCTTCCCTTGGTAGCCCCACCAAAACCGGGGCTCTGTCTCTGTTCTCCACCTTATCCTCGACATATCCCTTACCCTCATCGGAGCCAAGCTCCGAAGCGGCCACCCTCAACATGGGGCTCAGGCACTGAAGGGCAGCCCCGTCTCAGCCCCACCAATACCGGGGCTCTGTGTCTCTGCTCCCACCTAACAGCGACCTATCCCTTACCCTCAGCGGAGCCAAGCTCCGAAGCGACCACTCCCCACGTGGGGCTTAGGTTCTAAAGTAGCCTGGAATCAAGGTTGATGCCGGCCCTCACGATCTCTTTGCAGCCCCTTCTCAGCCCCACCAGTACCGGGGCTCTGTATCTGTTCTCCCACTTAGCCTCGACATATCCCTTACCCTCATCAGGGCAAAGCGCCGCAGCGGCCACACTCCACATGGGGCTTGGCACTGAGATAGCCAGGAATCAAGGGTGGTGCTGGCCCTCACCTTCCATTTGCAGTCCCTAGGCAGCCCCACCAACACCGGGGCTCTGTGCCTGTTCTCCCACTAACCTCGACCTAGCCGAGACCCTCATCAGGGCCAAGCTCCGAAGTGGCCACCGGCCACATGGAGCTAGGCACTGAAGGAGCCAGGAACCAAGGTTGATGGTGGCCCTCACCTTCCATTTGCAGTCCCACCAACACCGGGGCTCTGTGCCTGTTCTCCCACCTAACCTCAACCTAGCCCAGACCCTCATCAGGGCCAAGCTCCGAAGTGGCCACCGACCACATGGGGCTTGGCACTGAAGT
This sequence comes from Calonectris borealis, assembly GCF_964195595.1. Lineage (NCBI taxonomy): Eukaryota > Metazoa > Chordata > Aves > Procellariiformes > Procellariidae > Calonectris > Calonectris borealis. The sequence continues at coordinate 23,065 of NW_027441507.1, read as the reverse complement.
AGGCAGGAAGCAAGGCTGAGGCTGGCCCTCATGGGCTCTTGGCAGCTGCTTCTCAGGCCCACCAACACCAGGGCTCTGTGTCTCTGCTCGCACCTAACATCGACCTATCCCTGACCCTCATCGGAGCCAAGCTCCGAAGCGGCCACCCTCCACGTGGAGCTTGGCACTAAGGTAACCAGAAATGCATCTTGATGCTGGCCCTCACGGTCCTTTGGCAGCCCCTTCTCAGCCCCACCAACACCGGGGCTCTGTGCCTGTTCTCCCACCTAACCTCGACCTAGCCGAGACCCTCATCAGGGCCAAGCTCCGAAGTGGCCACCGGCCACATGGAGCTAGGCACTGAAGGAGCCAGGAACCAAGGCTGATGCTGGCCCTCACGGTCCTTTGGCAGCCCCTTCTCAGCCCCACCAACACCGGGGCTCTGTGCCTGTTCTCCCACCTAACCTCAACCTATCCCTGACCCTCATCGGGGCCAAGCTCCGAAGTGGCCACCGACCTCATGGAGCTTGGCACTAAGGTAACCAGAAATGCCTCTCGATGCTGGCTCTCACGGTCTCTTGTCGGCCCCACCAATACCGGGGCTCTGTGTCTCTGCTCGCATCTAACAGCGACCTATCCCTTACCCTCATCGGAGCCATGCTCCGAAGCGACCACTCTTCATGTGGGGCTTAGGTACTGAGGCAGCCAAGAACCAAGGTAGATGCTGGTCCTCACGATCACTGCGCAGCCCCTTCTCAGCCGCACCAATGCCGGGGCTCTGTCTCTGTTCTCCCACCTTACCTCAACCTAGCCCAGACCCTCATCAGAGCCAAGCTCCGAAGCGGCCACCCTCCACGTGGAGCTTGGCACTAAGGTAACCAGAAATCCAGCTTCATGCTAGCCCTCACCTTCCCTTGGTAGCCCCACCAAAACCGGGGCTCTGTCTCTGTTCTCCACCTTATCCTCGACATATCCCTTACCCTCATCGGAGCCAAGCTCCGAAGCGGCCACCCTCAACATGGGGCTCAGGCACTGAAGGGCAGCCCCGTCTCAGCCCCACCAATACCGGGGCTCTGTGTCTCTGCTCCCACCTAACAGCGACCTATCCCTTACCCTCAGCGGAGCCAAGCTCCGAAGCGACCACTCCCCACGTGGGGCTTAGGTTCTAAAGTAGCCTGGAATCAAGGTTGATGCCGGCCCTCACGATCTCTTTGCAGCCCCTTCTCAGCCCCACCAGTACCGGGGCTCTGTATCTGTTCTCCCACTTAGCCTCGACATATCCCTTACCCTCATCAGGGCAAAGCGCCGCAGCGGCCACACTCCACATGGGGCTTGGCACTGAGATAGCCAGGAATCAAGGGTGGTGCTGGCCCTCACCTTCCATTTGCAGTCCCTAGGCAGCCCCACCAACACCGGGGCTCTGTGCCTGTTCTCCCACTAACCTCGACCTAGCCGAGACCCTCATCAGGGCCAAGCTCCGAAGTGGCCACCGGCCACATGGAGCTAGGCACTGAAGGAGCCAGGAACCAAGGTTGATGGTGGCCCTCACCTTCCATTTGCAGTCCCACCAACACCGGGGCTCTGTGCCTGTTCTCCCACCTAACCTCAACCTAGCCCAGACCCTCATCAGGGCCAAGCTCCGAAGTGGCCACCGACCACATGGGGCTTGGCACTGAAGTAGGCAGGAAGCAAGGCTGATACTGGCCCTCATGGGCTCTTGGCAGCTCCTTCTCGGGCCCACCAACACCAGGGCTCTGTGTCTCTGCTCGCACCTAACATCGACCTATCCCTGACCCTCATCGGAGCCAAGCTCCGAAGCGGCCACCCTCCACGTGGAGCTTGGCACTAAGGTAACCAGAAATGCATCTTGATGCTGGCCCTCACGGTCTCTTGTCGGCCCCACCAATACCGGGGCTCTGTATCTCTGCTCGCATCAAACAGCGACTTATCCCTTACCCTCATCGGAGCCTAGCTCCGAAGGGACCACTCTTCATGTGGGGCTTAGGCACTGAGGCAGCCAAGAACCAAGGTAGATGCTGGTCCTCACGATCACTGCGCAGCCCCTTCTCAGCCGCACAAATGCCGGGGCTCTGTCTCTGTTCTCCCACCTTACCTCAACCTAGCCCAGACCCTTATCAGGGCCAAGCTCCGAAGTGGCCACCCTCGACATGGAGCACAGGCACTGAAGTAGCCAGGAACCAAGGCTGATGCTGGCCCTCACGGTCCTTTGGCAGCCCCTTCTCAGCCCCACCAACACCGGGGCTCTGTGCCTGTTCTCCCACCTAACCTCGACCTAGCCGAGACCCTCATCAGGGCCAAGCTCCGAAGTGGCCACCGGCCACATGGAGCTAGGCACTGAAGGAGCCAGGAACCAAGGCTGATGCTGGCCCTCACGGTCCTTTGGCAGCCCCTTCTCAGCCCCACCAACACCGGGGCTCTGTGCCTGTTCTCCCACCTAACCTCAACCTATCCCTGACCCTCATCGGGGCCAAGCTCCGAAGTGGCCACCGACCTCATGGAGCTTGGCACTAAGGTAACCAGAAATGCCTCTCGATGCTGGCTCTCACGGTCTCTTGTCGGCCCCACCAATACCGGGGCTCTGTGTCTCTGCTCGCATCTAACAGCGACCTATCCCTTACCCTCATCGGAGCCATGCTCCGAAGCGACCACTCTTCATGTGGGGCTTAGGTACTGAGGCAGCCAAGAACCAAGGTAGATGCTGGTCCTCACGATCACTGCGCAGCCCCTTCTCAGCCGCACCAATGCCGGGGCTCTGTCTCTGTTCTCCCACCTTACCTCAACCTAGCCCAGACCCTCATCAGAGCCAAGCTCCGAAGCGGCCACCCTCCACGTGGAGCTTGGCACTAAGGTAACCAGAAATCCAGCTTCATGCTAGCCCTCACCTTCCCTTGGTAGCCCCACCAAAACCGGGGCTCTGTCTCTGTTCTCCACCTTATCCTCGACATATCCCTTACCCTCATCGGAGCCAAGCTCCGAAGCGGCCACCCTCAACATGGGGCTCAGGCACTGAAGGGCAGCCCCGTCTCAGCCCCACCAATACCGGGGCTCTGTGTCTCTGCTCCCACCTAACAGCGACCTATCCCTTACCCTCAGCGGAGCCAAGCTCCGAAGCGACCACTCCCCACGTGGGGCTTAGGTTCTAAAGTAGCCTGGAATCAAGGTTGATGCCGGCCCTCACGATCTCTTTGCAGCCCCTTCTCAGCCCCACCAGTACCGGGGCTCTGTATCTGTTCTCCCACTTAGCCTCGACATATCCCTTACCCTCATCAGGGCAAAGCGCCGCAGCGGCCACACTCCACATGGGGCTTGGCACTGAGATAGCCAGGAATCAAGGGTGGTGCTGGCCCTCACCTTCCATTTGCAGTCCCTAGGCAGCCCCACCAACACCGGGGCTCTGTGCCTGTTCTCCCACTAACCTCGACCTAGCCGAGACCCTCATCAGGGCCAAGCTCCGAAGTGGCCACCGGCCACATGGAGCTAGGCACTGAAGGAGCCAGGAACCAAGGTTGATGGTGGCCCTCACCTTCCATTTGCAGTCCCACCAACACCGGGGCTCTGTGCCTGTTCTCCCACCTAACCTCAACCTAGCCCAGACCCTCATCAGGGCCAAGCTCCGAAGTGGCCACCGACCACATGGGGCTTGGCACTGAAGTAGGCAGGAAGCAAGGCTGAGGCTGGCCCTCATGGGCTCTTGGCAGCTGCTTCTCAGGCCCACCAACACCAGGGCTCTGTGTCTCTGCTCGCACCTAACATCGACCTATCCCTGACCCTCATCGGAGCCAAGCTCCGAAGCGGCCACCCTCCACGTGGAGCTTGGCACTAAGGTAACCAGAAATGCATCTTGATGCTGGCCCTCACGGTCCTTTGGCAGCCCCTTCTCAGCCCCACCAACACCGGGGCTCTGTGCCTGTTCTCCCACCTAACCTCGACCTAGCCGAGACCCTCATCAGGGCCAAGCTCCGAAGTGGCCACCGGCCACATGGAGCTAGGCACTGAAGGAGCCAGGAACCAAGGCTGATGCTGGCCCTCACGGTCCTTTGGCAGCCCCTTCTCAGCCCCACCAACACCGGGGCTCTGTGCCTGTTCTCCCACCTAACCTCAACCTATCCCTGACCCTCATCGGGGCCAAGCTCCGAAGTGGCCACCGACCTCATGGAGCTTGGCACTAAGGTAACCAGAAATGCCTCTCGATGCTGGCTCTCACGGTCTCTTGTCGGCCCCACCAATACCGGGGCTCTGTGTCTCTGCTCGCATCTAACAGCGACCTATCCCTTACCCTCATCGGAGCCATGCTCCGAAGCGACCACTCTTCATGTGGGGCTTAGGTACTGAGGCAGCCAAGAACCAAGGTAGATGCTGGTCCTCACGATCACTGCGCAGCCCCTTCTCAGCCGCACCAATGCCGGGGCTCTGTCTCTGTTCTCCCACCTTACCTCAACCTAGCCCAGACCCTCATCAGAGCCAAGCTCCGAAGCGGCCACCCTCCACGTGGAGCTTGGCACTAAGGTAACCAGAAATCCAGCTTCATGCTAGCCCTCACCTTCCCTTGGTAGCCCCACCAAAACCGGGGCTCTGTCTCTGTTCTCCACCTTATCCTCGACATATCCCTTACCCTCATCGGAGCCAAGCTCCGAAGCGGCCACCCTCAACATGGGGCTCAGGCACTGAAGGGCAGCCCCGTCTCAGCCCCACCAATACCGGGGCTCTGTGTCTCTGCTCCCACCTAACAGCGACCTATCCCTTACCCTCAGCGGAGCCAAGCTCCGAAGCGACCACTCCCCACGTGGGGCTTAGGTTCTAAAGTAGCCTGGAATCAAGGTTGATGCCGGCCCTCACGATCTCTTTGCAGCCCCTTCTCAGCCCCACCAGTACCGGGGCTCTGTATCTGTTCTCCCACTTAGCCTCGACATATCCCTTACCCTCATCAGGGCAAAGCGCCGCAGCGGCCACACTCCACATGGGGCTTGGCACTGAGATAGCCAGGAATCAAGGGTGGTGCTGGCCCTCACCTTCCATTTGCAGTCCCTAGGCAGCCCCACCAACACCGGGGCTCTGTGCCTGTTCTCCCACTAACCTCGACCTAGCCGAGACCCTCATCAGGGCCAAGCTCCGAAGTGGCCACCGGCCACATGGAGCTAGGCACTGAAGGAGCCAGGAACCAAGGTTGATGGTGGCCCTCACCTTCCATTTGCAGTCCCACCAACACCGGGGCTCTGTGCCTGTTCTCCCACCTAACCTCAACCTAGCCCAGACCCTCATCAGGGCCAAGCTCCGAAGTGGCCACCGACCACATGGGGCTTGGCACTGAAGTAGGCAGGAAGCAAGGCTGAGGCTGGCCCTCATGGGCTCTTGGCAGCTGCTTCTCAGGCCCACCAACACCAGGGCTCTGTGTCTCTGCTCGCACCTAACATCGACCTATCCCTGACCCTCATCGGAGCCAAGCTCCGAAGCGGCCACCCTCCACGTGGAGCTTGGCACTAAGGTAACCAGAAATGCATCTTGATGCTGGCCCTCACGGTCCTTTGGCAGCCCCTTCTCAGCCCCACCAACACCGGGGCTCTGTGCCTGTTCTCCCACCTAACCTCGACCTAGCCGAGACCCTCATCAGGGCCAAGCTCCGAAGTGGCCACCGGCCACATGGAGCTAGGCACTGAAGGAGCCAGGAACCAAGGCTGATGCTGGCCCTCACGGTCCTTTGGCAGCCCCTTCTCAGCCCCACCAACACCGGGGCTCTGTGCCTGTTCTCCCACCTAACCTCAACCTATCCCTGACCCTCATCGGGGCCAAGCTCCGAAGTGGCCACCGACCTCATGGAGCTTGGCACTAAGGTAACCAGAAATGCCTCTCGATGCTGGCTCTCACGGTCTCTTGTCGGCCCCACCAATACCGGGGCTCTGTGTCTCTGCTCGCATCTAACAGCGACCTATCCCTTACCCTCATCGGAGCCATGCTCCGAAGCGACCACTCTTCATGTGGGGCTTAGGTACTGAGGCAGCCAAGAACCAAGGTAGATGCTGGTCCTCACGATCACTGCGCAGCCCCTTCTCAGCCGCACCAATGCCGGGGCTCTGTCTCTGTTCTCCCACCTTACCTCAACCTAGCCCAGACCCTCATCAGAGCCAAGCTCCGAAGCGGCCACCCTCCACGTGGAGCTTGGCACTAAGGTAACCAGAAATCCAGCTTCATGCTAGCCCTCACCTTCCCTTGGTAGCCCCACCAAAACCGGGGCTCTGTCTCTGTTCTCCACCTTATCCTCGACATATCCCTTACCCTCATCGGAGCCAAGCTCCGAAGCGGCCACCCTCAACATGGGGCTCAGGCACTGAAGGGCAGCCCCGTCTCAGCCCCACCAATACCGGGGCTCTGTGTCTCTGCTCCCACCTAACAGCGACCTATCCCTTACCCTCAGCGGAGCCAAGCTCCGAAGCGACCACTCCCCACGTGGGGCTTAGGTTCTAAAGTAGCCTGGAATCAAGGTTGATGCCGGCCCTCACGATCTCTTTGCAGCCCCTTCTCAGCCCCACCAGTACCGGGGCTCTGTATCTGTTCTCCCACTTAGCCTCGACATATCCCTTACCCTCATCAGGGCAAAGCGCCGCAGCGGCCACACTCCACATGGGGCTTGGCACTGAGATAGCCAGGAATCAAGGGTGGTGCTGGCCCTCACCTTCCATTTGCAGTCCCTAGGCAGCCCCACCAACACCGGGGCTCTGTGCCTGTTCTCCCACTAACCTCGACCTAGCCGAGACCCTCATCAGGGCCAAGCTCCGAAGTGGCCACCGGCCACATGGAGCTAGGCACTGAAGGAGCCAGGAACCAAGGTTGATGGTGGCCCTCACCTTCCATTTGCAGTCCCACCAACACCGGGGCTCTGTGCCTGTTCTCCCACCTAACCTCAACCTAGCCCAGACCCTCATCAGGGCCAAGCTCCGAAGTGGCCACCGACCACATGGGGCTTGGCACTGAAGTAGGCAGGAAGCAAGGCTGAGGCTGGCCCTCATGGGCTCTTGGCAGCTGCTTCTCAGGCCCACCAACACCAGGGCTCTGTGTCTCTGCTCGCACCTAACATCGACCTATCCCTGACCCTCATCGGAGCCAAGCTCCGAAGCGGCCACCCTCCACGTGGAGCTTGGCACTAAGGTAACCAGAAATGCATCTTGATGCTGGCCCTCACGGTCCTTTGGCAGCCCCTTCTCAGCCCCACCAACACCGGGGCTCTGTGCCTGTTCTCCCACCTAACCTCGACCTAGCCGAGACCCTCATCAGGGCCAAGCTCCGAAGTGGCCACCGGCCACATGGAGCTAGGCACTGAAGGAGCCAGGAACCAAGGCTGATGCTGGCCCTCACGGTCCTTTGGCAGCCCCTTCTCAGCCCCACCAACACCGGGGCTCTGTGCCTGTTCTCCCACCTAACCTCAACCTATCCCTGACCCTCATCGGGGCCAAGCTCCGAAGTGGCCACCGACCTCATGGAGCTTGGCACTAAGGTAACCAGAAATGCCTCTCGATGCTGGCTCTCACGGTCTCTTGTCGGCCCCACCAATACCGGGGCTCTGTGTCTCTGCTCGCATCTAACAGCGACCTATCCCTTACCCTCATCGGAGCCATGCTCCGAAGCGACCACTCTTCATGTGGGGCTTAGGTACTGAGGCAGCCAAGAACCAAGGTAGATGCTGGTCCTCACGATCACTGCGCAGCCCCTTCTCAGCCGCACCAATGCCGGGGCTCTGTCTCTGTTCTCCCACCTTACCTCAACCTAGCCCAGACCCTCATCAGAGCCAAGCTCCGAAGCGGCCACCCTCCACGTGGAGCTTGGCACTAAGGTAACCAGAAATCCAGCTTCATGCTAGCCCTCACCTTCCCTTGGTAGCCCCACCAAAACCGGGGCTCTGTCTCTGTTCTCCACCTTATCCTCGACATATCCCTTACCCTCATCGGAGCCAAGCTCCGAAGCGGCCACCCTCAACATGGGGCTCAGGCACTGAAGGGCAGCCCCGTCTCAGCCCCACCAATACCGGGGCTCTGTGTCTCTGCTCCCACCTAACAGCGACCTATCCCTTACCCTCAGCGGAGCCAAGCTCCGAAGCGACCACTCCCCACGTGGGGCTTAGGTTCTAAAGTAGCCTGGAATCAAGGTTGATGCCGGCCCTCACGATCTCTTTGCAGCCCCTTCTCAGCCCCACCAGTACCGGGGCTCTGTATCTGTTCTCCCACTTAGCCTCGACATATCCCTTACCCTCATCAGGGCAAAGCGCCGCAGCGGCCACACTCCACATGGGGCTTGGCACTGAGATAGCCAGGAATCAAGGGTGGTGCTGGCCCTCACCTTCCATTTGCAGTCCCTAGGCAGCCCCACCAACACCGGGGCTCTGTGCCTGTTCTCCCACTAACCTCGACCTAGCCGAGACCCTCATCAGGGCCAAGCTCCGAAGTGGCCACCGGCCACATGGAGCTAGGCACTGAAGGAGCCAGGAACCAAGGTTGATGGTGGCCCTCACCTTCCATTTGCAGTCCCACCAACACCGGGGCTCTGTGCCTGTTCTCCCACCTAACCTCAACCTAGCCCAGACCCTCATCAGGGCCAAGCTCCGAAGTGGCCACCGACCACATGGGGCTTGGCACTGAAGTAGGCAGGAAGCAAGGCTGAGGCTGGCCCTCATGGGCTCTTGGCAGCTGCTTCTCAGGCCCACCAACACCAGGGCTCTGTGTCTCTGCTCGCACCTAACATCGACCTATCCCTGACCCTCATCGGAGCCAAGCTCCGAAGCGGCCACCCTCCACGTGGAGCTTGGCACTAAGGTAACCAGAAATGCATCTTGATGCTGGCCCTCACGGTCCTTTGGCAGCCCCTTCTCAGCCCCACCAACACCGGGGCTCTGTGCCTGTTCTCCCACCTAACCTCGACCTAGCCGAGACCCTCATCAGGGCCAAGCTCCGAAGTGGCCACCGGCCACATGGAGCTAGGCACTGAAGGAGCCAGGAACCAAGGCTGATGCTGGCCCTCACGGTCCTTTGGCAGCCCCTTCTCAGCCCCACCAACACCGGGGCTCTGTGCCTGTTCTCCCACCTAACCTCAACCTATCCCTGACCCTCATCGGGGCCAAGCTCCGAAGTGGCCACCGACCTCATGGAGCTTGGCACTAAGGTAACCAGAAATGCCTCTCGATGCTGGCTCTCACGGTCTCTTGTCGGCCCCACCAATACCGGGGCTCTGTGTCTCTGCTCGCATCTAACAGCGACCTATCCCTTACCCTCATCGGAGCCATGCTCCGAAGCGACCACTCTTCATGTGGGGCTTAGGTACTGAGGCAGCCAAGAACCAAGGTAGATGCTGGTCCTCACGATCACTGCGCAGCCCCTTCTCAGCCGCACCAATGCCGGGGCTCTGTCTCTGTTCTCCCACCTTACCTCAACCTAGCCCAGACCCTCATCAGAGCCAAGCTCCGAAGCGGCCACCCTCCACGTGGAGCTTGGCACTAAGGTAACCAGAAATCCAGCTTCATGCTAGCCCTCACCTTCCCTTGGTAGCCCCACCAAAACCGGGGCTCTGTCTCTGTTCTCCACCTTATCCTCGACATATCCCTTACCCTCATCGGAGCCAAGCTCCGAAGCGGCCACCCTCAACATGGGGCTCAGGCACTGAAGGGCAGCCCCGTCTCAGCCCCACCAATACCGGGGCTCTGTGTCTCTGCTCCCACCTAACAGCGACCTATCCCTTACCCTCAGCGGAGCCAAGCTCCGAAGCGACCACTCCCCACGTGGGGCTTAGGTTCTAAAGTAGCCTGGAATCAAGGTTGATGCCGGCCCTCACGATCTCTTTGCAGCCCCTTCTCAGCCCCACCAGTACCGGGGCTCTGTATCTGTTCTCCCACTTAGCCTCGACATATCCCTTACCCTCATCAGGGCAAAGCGCCGCAGCGGCCACACTCCACATGGGGCTTGGCACTGAGATAGCCAGGAATCAAGGGTGGTGCTGGCCCTCACCTTCCATTTGCAGTCCCTAGGCAGCCCCACCAACACCGGGGCTCTGTGCCTGTTCTCCCACTAACCTCGACCTAGCCGAGACCCTCATCAGGGCCAAGCTCCGAAGTGGCCACCGGCCACATGGAGCTAGGCACTGAAGGAGCCAGGAACCAAGGTTGATGGTGGCCCTCACCTTCCATTTGCAGTCCCACCAACACCGGGGCTCTGTGCCTGTTCTCCCACCTAACCTCAACCTAGCCCAGACCCTCATCAGGGCCAAGCTCCGAAGTGGCCACCGACCACATGGGGCTTGGCACTGAAGTAGGCAGGAAGCAAGGCTGAGGCTGGCCCTCATGGGCTCTTGGCAGCTGCTTCTCAGGCCCACCAACACCAGGGCTCTGTGTCTCTGCTCGCACCTAACATCGACCTATCCCTGACCCTCATCGGAGCCAAGCTCCGAAGCGGCCACCCTCCACGTGGAGCTTGGCACTAAGGTAACCAGAAATGCATCTTGATGCTGGCCCTCACGGTCCTTTGGCAGCCCCTTCTCAGCCCCACCAACACCGGGGCTCTGTGCCTGTTCTCCCACCTAACCTCGACCTAGCCGAGACCCTCATCAGGGCCAAGCTCCGAAGTGGCCACCGGCCACATGGAGCTAGGCACTGAAGGAGCCAGGAACCAAGGCTGATGCTGGCCCTCACGGTCCTTTGGCAGCCCCTTCTCAGCCCCACCAACACCGGGGCTCTGTGCCTGTTCTCCCACCTAACCTCAACCTATCCCTGACCCTCATCGGGGCCAAGCTCCGAAGTGGCCACCGACCTCATGGAGCTTGGCACTAAGGTAACCAGAAATGCCTCTCGATGCTGGCTCTCACGGTCTCTTGTCGGCCCCACCAATACCGGGGCTCTGTGTCTCTGCTCGCATCTAACAGCGACCTATCCCTTACCCTCATCGGAGCCATGCTCCGAAGCGACCACTCTTCATGTGGGGCTTAGGTACTGAGGCAGCCAAGAACCAAGGTAGATGCTGGTCCTCACGATCACTGCGCAGCCCCTTCTCAGCCGCACCAATGCCGGGGCTCTGTCTCTGTTCTCCCACCTTACCTCAACCTAGCCGAGACCCTCATCAGAGCCAAGCTCCGAAGCGGCCACCCTCCACGTGGAGCTTGGCACTAAGGTAACCAGAAATCCAGCTTCATGCTAGCCCTCACCTTCCCTTGGTAGCCCCACCAAAACCGGGGCTCTGTCTCTGTTCTCCACCTTATCCTCGACATATCCCTTACCCTCATCGGAGCCAAGCTCCGAAGCGGCCACCCTCAACATGGGGCTCAGGCACTGAAGGGCAGCCCCGTCTCAGCCCCACCAATACCGGGGCTCTGTGTCTCTGCTCCCACCTAACAGCGACCTATCCCTTACCCTCAGCGGAGCCAAGCTCCGAAGCGACCACTCCCCACGTGGGGCTTAGGTTCTAAAGTAGCCTGGAATCAAGGTTGATGCCGGCCCTCACGATCTCTTTGCAGCCCCTTCTCAGCCCCACCAGTACCGGGGCTCTGTATCTGTTCTCCCACTTAGCCTCGACATATCCCTTACCCTCATCAGGGCAAAGCGCCGCAGCGGCCACACTCCACATGGGGCTTGGCACTGAGATAGCCAGGAATCAAGGGTGGTGCTGGCCCTCACCTTCCATTTGCAGTCCCTAGGCAGCCCCACCAACACCGGGGCTCTGTGCCTGTTCTCCCACTAACCTCGACCTAGCCGAGACCCTCATCAGGGCCAAGCTCCGAAGTGGCCACCGGCCACATGGAGCTAGGCACTGAAGGAGCCAGGAACCAAGGTTGATGGTGGCCCTCACCTTCCATTTGCAGTCCCACCAACACCGGGGCTCTGTGCCTGTTCTCCCACCTAACCTCAACCTAGCCCAGACCCTCATCAGGGCCAAGCTCCGAAGTGGCCACCGACCACATGGGGCTTGGCACTGAAGTAGGCAGGAAGCAAGGCTGAGGCTGGCCCTCATGGGCTCTTGGCAGCTGCTTCTCAGGCCCACCAACACCAGGGCTCTGTGTCTCTGCTCGCACCTAACATCGACCTATCCCTGACCCTCATCGGAGCCAAGCTCCGAAGCGGCCACCCTCCACGTGGAGCTTGGCACTAAGGTAACCAGAAATGCATCTTGATGCTGGCCCTCACGGTCCTTTGGCAGCCCCTTCTCAGCCCCACCAACACCGGGGCTCTGTGCCTGTTCTCCCACCTAACCTCGACCTAGCCGAGACCCTCATCAGGGCCAAGCTCCGAAGTGGCCACCGGCCACATGGAGCTAGGCACTGAAGGAGCCAGGAACCAAGGCTGATGCTGGCCCTCACGGTCCTTTGGCAGCCCCTTCTCAGCCCCACCAACACCGGGGCTCTGTGCCTGTTCTCCCACCTAACCTCAACCTATCCCTGACCCTCATCGGGGCCAAGCTCCGAAGTGGCCACCGACCTCATGGAGCTTGGCACTAAGGTAACCAGAAATGCCTCTCGATGCTGGCTCTCACGGTCTCTTGTCGGCCCCACCAATACCGGGGCTCTGTGTCTCTGCTCGCATCTAACAGCGACCTATCCCTTACCCTCATCGGAGCCATGCTCCGAAGCGACCACTCTTCATGTGGGGCTTAGGTACTGAGGCAGCCAAGAACCAAGGTAGATGCTGGTCCTCACGATCACTGCGCAGCCCCTTCTCAGCCGCACCAATGCCGGGGCTCTGTCTCTGTTCTCCCACCTTACCTCAACCTAGCCGAGACCCTCATCAGAGCCAAGCTCCGAAGCGGCCACCCTCCACGTGGAGCTTGGCACTAAGGTAACCAGAAATCCAGCTTCATGCTAGCCCTCACCTTCCCTTGGTAGCCCCACCAAAACCGGGGCTCTGTCTCTGTTCTCCACCTTATCCTCGACATATCCCTTACCCTCATCGGAGCCAAGCTCCGAAGCGGCCACCCTCAACATGGGGCTCAGGCACTGAAGGGCAGCCCCGTCTCAGCCCCACCAATACCGGGGCTCTGTGTCTCTGCTCCCACCTAACAGCGACCTATCCCTTACCCTCAGCGGAGCCAAGCTCCGAAGCGACCACTCCCCACGTGGGGCTTAGGTTCTAAAGTAGCCTGGAATCAAGGTTGATGCCGGCCCTCACGATCTCTTTGCAGCCCCTTCTCAGCCCCACCAGTACCGGGGCTCTGTATCTGTTCTCCCACTTAGCCTCGACATATCCCTTACCCTCATCAGGGCAAAGCGCCGCAGCGGCCACACTCCACATGGGGCTTGGCACTGAGATAGCCAGGAATCAAGGGTGGTGCTGGCCCTCACCTTCCATTTGCAGTCCCTAGGCAGCCCCACCAACACCGGGGCTCTGTGCCTGTTCTCCCACTAACCTCGACCTAGCCGAGACCCTCATCAGGGCCAAGCTCCGAAGTGGCCACCGGCCACATGGAGCTAGGCACTGAAGGAGCCAGGAACCAAGGTTGATGGTGGCCCTCACCTTCCATTTGCAGTCCCACCAACACCGGGGCTCTGTGCCTGTTCTCCCACCTAACCTCAACCTAGCCCAGACCCTCATCAGGGCCAAGCTCCGAAGTGGCCACCGACCACATGGGGCTTGGCACTGAAGTAGGCAGGAAGCAAGGCTGAGGCTGGCCCTCATGGGCTCTTGGCAGCTGCTTCTCAGGCCCACCAGCACCAGGGCTCTGTGTCTCTGCTCGCACCTAACATCGACCTATCCCTGACCCTCATCGGAGCCAAGCTCCGAAGCGGCCACCCTCCACGTGGAGCTTGGCACTAAGGTAACCAGAAATGCATCTTGATGCTGGCCCTCACGGTCCTTTGGCAGCCCCTTCTCAGCCCCACCAACACCGGGGCTCTGTGCCTGTTCTCCCACCTAACCTCGACCTAGCCGAGACCCTCATCAGGGCCAAGCTCCGAAGTGGCCACCGGCCACATGGAGCTAGGCACTGAAGGAGCCAGGAACCAAGGCTGATGCTGGCCCTCACGGTCCTTTGGCAGCCCCTTCTCAGCCCCACCAACACCGGGGCTCTGTGCCTGTTCTCCCACCTAACCTCAACCTATCCCTGACCCTCATCGGGGCCAAGCTCCGAAGTGGCCACCGACCTCATGGAGCTTGGCACTAAGGTAACCAGAAATGCCTCTCGATGCTGGCTCTCACGGTCTCTTGTCGGCCCCACCAATACCGGGGCTCTGTGTCTCTGCTCGCATCTAACAGCGACCTATCCCTTACCCTCATCGGAGCCATGCTCCGAAGCGACCACTCTTCATGTGGGGCTTAGGTACTGAGGCAGCCAAGAACCAAGGTAGATGCTGGTCCTCACGATCACTGCGCAGCCCCTTCTCAGCCGCACCAATGCCGGGGCTCTGTCTCTGTTCTCCCACCTTACCTCAACCTAGCCCAGACCCTCATCAGAGCCAAGCTCCGAAGCGGCCACCCTCCACGTGGAGCTTGGCACTAAGGTAACCAGAAATCCAGCTTCATGCTAGCCCTCACCTTCCCTTGGTAGCCCCACCAAAACCGGGGCTCTGTCTCTGTTCTCCACCTTATCCTCGACATATCCCTTACCCTCATCGGAGCCAAGCTCCGAAGCGGCCACCCTCAACATGGGGCTCAGGCACTGAAGGGCAGCCCCGTCTCAGCCCCACCAATACCGGGGCTCTGTGTCTCTGCTCCCACCTAACAGCGACCTATCCCTTACCCTCAGCGGAGCCAAGCTCCGAAGCGACCACTCCCCACGTGGGGCTTAGGTTCTAAAGTAGCCTGGAATCAAGGTTGATGCCGGCCCTCACGATCTCTTTGCAGCCCCTTCTCAGCCCCACCAGTACCGGGGCTCTGTATCTGTTCTCCCACTTAGCCTCGACATATCCCTTACCCTCATCAGGGCAAAGCGCCGCAGCGGCCACACTCCACATGGGGCTTGGCACTGAGATAGCCAGGAATCAAGGGTGGTGCTGGCCCTCACCTTCCATTTGCAGTCCCTAGGCAGCCCCACCAACACCGGGGCTCTGTGCCTGTTCTCCCACTAACCTCGACCTAGCCGAGACCCTCATCAGGGCCAAGCTCCGAAGTGGCCACCGGCCACATGGAGCTAGGCACTGAAGGAGCCAGGAACCAAGGTTGATGGTGGCCCTCACCTTCCATTTGCAGTCCCACCAACACCGGGGCTCTGTGCCTGTTCTCCCACCTAACCTCAACCTAGCCCAGACCCTCATCAGGGCCAAGCTCCGAAGTGGCCACCGACCACATGGGGCTTGGCACTGAAGTAGGCAGGAAGCAAGGCTGAGGCTGGCCCTCATGGGCTCTTGGCAGCTGCTTCTCAGGCCCACCAGCACCAGGGCTCTGTGTCTCTGCTCGCACCTAACATCGACCTATCCCTGACCCTCATCGGAGCCAAGCTCCGAAGCGGCCACCCTCCACGTGGAGCTTGGCACTAAGGTAACCAGAAATGCATCTTGATGCTGGCCCTCACGGTCCTTTGGCAGCCCCTTCTCAGCCCCACCAACACCGGGGCTCTGTGCCTGTTCTCCCACCTAACCTCGACCTAGCCGAGACCCTCATCAGGGCCAAGCTCCGAAGTGGCCACCGGCCACATGGAGCTAGGCACTGAAGGAGCCAGGAACCAAGGCTGATGCTGGCCCTCACGGTCCTTTGGCAGCCCCTTCTCAGCCCCACCAACACCGGGGCTCTGTGCCTGTTCTCCCACCTAACCTCAACCTATCCCTGACCCTCATCGGGGCCAAGCTCCGAAGTGGCCACCGACCTCATGGAGCTTGGCACTAAGGTAACCAGAAATGCCTCTCGATGCTGGCTCTCACGGTCTCTTGTCGGCCCCACCAATACCGGGGCTCTGTGTCTCTGCTCGCATCTAACAGCGACCTATCCCTTACCCTCATCGGAGCCATGCTCCGAAGCGACCACTCTTCATGTGGGGCTTAGGTACTGAGGCAGCCAAGAACCAAGGTAGATGCTGGTCCTCACGATCACTGCGCAGCCCCTTCTCAGCCGCACCAATGCCGGGGCTCTGTCTCTGTTCTCCCACCTTACCTCAACCTAGCCGAGACCCTCATCAGAGCCAAGCTCCGAAGCGGCCACCCTCCACGTGGAGCTTGGCACTAAGGTAACCAGAAATCCAGCTTCATGCTAGCCCTCACCTTCCCTTGGTAGCCCCACCAAAACCGGGGCTCTGTCTCTGTTCTCCACCTTATCCTCGACATATCCCTTACCCTCATCGGAGCCAAGCTCCGAAGCGGCCACCCTCAACATGGGGCTCAGGCACTGAAGGGCAGCCCCGTCTCAGCCCCACCAATACCGGGGCTCTGTGTCTCTGCTCCCACCTAACAGCGACCTATCCCTTACCCTCAGCGGAGCCAAGCTCCGAAGCGACCACTCCCCACGTGGGGCTTAGGTTCTAAAGTAGCCTGGAATCAAGGTTGATGCCGGCCCTCACGATCTCTTTGCAGCCCCTTCTCAGCCCCACCAGTACCGGGGCTCTGTATCTGTTCTCCCACTTAGCCTCGACATATCCCTTACCCTCATCAGGGCAAAGCGCCGCAGCGGCCACACTCCACATGGGGCTTGGCACTGAGATAGCCAGGAATCAAGGGTGGTGCTGGCCCTCACCTTCCATTTGCAGTCCCTAGGCAGCCCCACCAACACCGGGGCTCTGTGCCTGTTCTCCCACTAACCTCGACCTAGCCGAGACCCTCATCAGGGCCAAGCTCCGAAGTGGCCACCGGCCACATGGAGCTAGGCACTGAAGGAGCCAGGAACCAAGGTTGATGGTGGCCCTCACCTTCCATTTGCAGTCCCACCAACACCGGGGCTCTGTGCCTGTTCTCCCACCTAACCTCAACCTAGCCCAGACCCTCATCAGGGCCAAGCTCCGAAGTGGCCACCGACCACATGGGGCTTGGCACTGAAGTAGGCAGGAAGCAAGGCTGAGGCTGGCCCTCATGGGCTCTTGGCAGCTGCTTCTCAGGCCCACCAGCACCAGGGCTCTGTGTCTCTGCTCGCACCTAACATCGACCTATCCCTGACCCTCATCGGAGCCAAGCTCCGAAGCGGCCACCCTCCACGTGGAGCTTGGCACTAAGGTAACCAGAAATGCATCTTGATGCTGGCCCTCACGGTCCTTTGGCAGCCCCTTCTCAGCCCCACCAACACCGGGGCTCTGTGCCTGTTCTCCCACCTAACCTCGACCTAGCCGAGACCCTCATCAGGGCCAAGCTCCGAAGTGGCCACCGGCCACATGGAGCTAGGCACTGAAGGAGCCAGGAACCAAGGCTGATGCTGGCCCTCACGGTCCTTTGGCAGCCCCTTCTCAGCCCCACCAACACCGGGGCTCTGTGCCTGTTCTCCCACCTAACCTCAACCTATCCCTGACCCTCATCGGGGCCAAGCTCCGAAGTGGCCACCGACCTCATGGAGCTTGGCACTAAGGTAACCAGAAATGCCTCTCGATGCTGGCTCTCACGGTCTCTTGTCGGCCCCACCAATACCGGGGCTCTGTGTCTCTGCTCGCATCTAACAGCGACCTATCCCTTACCCTCATCGGAGCCATGCTCCGAAGCGACCACTCTTCATGTGGGGCTTAGGTACTGAGGCAGCCAAGAACCAAGGTAGATGCTGGTCCTCACGATCACTGCGCAGCCCCTTCTCAGCCGCACCAATGCCGGGGCTCTGTCTCTGTTCTCCCACCTTACCTCAACCTAGCCCAGACCCTCATCAGAGCCAAGCTCCGAAGCGGCCACCCTCCACGTGGAGCTTGGCACTAAGGTAACCAGAAATCCAGCTTCATGCTAGCCCTCACCTTCCCTTGGTAGCCCCACCAAAACCGGGGCTCTGTCTCTGTTCTCCACCTTATCCTCGACATATCCCTTACCCTCATCGGAGCCAAGCTCCGAAGCGGCCACCCTCAACATGGGGCTCAGGCACTGAAGGGCAGCCCCGTCTCAGCCCCACCAATACCGGGGCTCTGTGTCTCTGCTCCCACCTAACAGCGACCTATCCCTTACCCTCAGCGGAGCCAAGCTCCGAAGCGACCACTCCCCACGTGGGGCTTAGGTTCTAAAGTAGCCTGGAATCAAGGTTGATGCCGGCCCTCACGATCTCTTTGCAGCCCCTTCTCAGCCCCACCAGTACCGGGGCTCTGTATCTGTTCTCCCACTTAGCCTCGACATATCCCTTACCCTCATCAGGGCAAAGCGCCGCAGCGGCCACACTCCACATGGGGCTTGGCACTGAGATAGCCAGGAATCAAGGGTGGTGCTGGCCCTCACCTTCCATTTGCAGTCCCTAGGCAGCCCCACCAACACCGGGGCTCTGTGCCTGTTCTCCCACTAACCTCGACCTAGCCGAGACCCTCATCAGGGCCAAGCTCCGAAGTGGCCACCGGCCACATGGAGCTAGGCACTGAAGGAGCCAGGAACCAAGGTTGATGGTGGCCCTCACCTTCCATTTGCAGTCCCACCAACACCGGGGCTCTGTGCCTGTTCTCCCACCTAACCTCAACCTAGCCCAGACCCTCATCAGGGCCAAGCTCCGAAGTGGCCACCGACCACATGGGGCTTGGCACTGAAGTAGGCAGGAAGCAAGGCTGAGGCTGGCCCTCATGGGCTCTTGGCAGCTGCTTCTCAGGCCCACCAGCACCAGGGCTCTGTGTCTCTGCTCGCACCTAACATCGACCTATCCCTGACCCTCATCGGAGCCAAGCTCCGAAGCGGCCACCCTCCACGTGGAGCTTGGCACTAAGGTAACCAGAAATGCATCTTGATGCTGGCCCTCACGGTCCTTTGGCAGCCCCTTCTCAGCCCCACCAACACCGGGGCTCTGTGCCTGTTCTCCCACCTAACCTCGACCTAGCCGAGACCCTCATCAGGGCCAAGCTCCGAAGTGGCCACCGGCCACATGGAGCTAGGCACTGAAGGAGCCAGGAACCAAGGCTGATGCTGGCCCTCACGGTCCTTTGGCAGCCCCTTCTCAGCCCCACCAACACCGGGGCTCTGTGCCTGTTCTCCCACCTAACCTCAACCTATCCCTGACCCTCATCGGGGCCAAGCTCCGAAGTGGCCACCGACCTCATGGAGCTTGGCACTAAGGTAACCAGAAATGCCTCTCGATGCTGGCTCTCACGGTCTCTTGTCGGCCCCACCAATACCGGGGCTCTGTGTCTCTGCTCGCATCTAACAGCGACCTATCCCTTACCCTCATCGGAGCCATGCTCCGAAGCGACCACTCTTCATGTGGGGCTTAGGTACTGAGGCAGCCAAGAACCAAGGTAGATGCTGGTCCTCACGATCACTGCGCAGCCCCTTCTCAGCCGCACCAATGCCGGGGCTCTGTCTCTGTTCTCCCACCTTACCTCAACCTAGCCCAGACCCTCATCAGAGCCAAGCTCCGAAGCGGCCACCCTCCACGTGGAGCTTGGCACTAAGGTAACCAGAAATCCAGCTTCATGCTAGCCCTCACCTTCCCTTGGTAGCCCCACCAAAACCGGGGCTCTGTCTCTGTTCTCCACCTTATCCTCGACATATCCCTTACCCTCATCGGAGCCAAGCTCCGAAGCGGCCACCCTCAACATGGGGCTCAGGCACTGAAGGGCAGCCCCGTCTCAGCCCCACCAATACCGGGGCTCTGTGTCTCTGCTCCCACCTAACAGCGACCTATCCCTTACCCTCAGCGGAGCCAAGCTCCGAAGCGACCACTCCCCACGTGGGGCTTAGGTTCTAAAGTAGCCTGGAATCAAGGTTGATGCCGGCCCTCACGATCTCTTTGCAGCCCCTTCTCAGCCCCACCAGTACCGGGGCTCTGTATCTGTTCTCCCACTTAGCCTCGACATATCCCTTACCCTCATCAGGGCAAAGCGCCGCAGCGGCCACACTCCACATGGGGCTTGGCACTGAGATAGCCAGGAATCAAGGGTGGTGCTGGCCCTCACCTTCCATTTGCAGTCCCTAGGCAGCCCCACCAACACCGGGGCTCTGTGCCTGTTCTCCCACTAACCTCGACCTAGCCGAGACCCTCATCAGGGCCAAGCTCCGAAGTGGCCACCGGCCACATGGAGCTAGGCACTGAAGGAGCCAGGAACCAAGGTTGATGGTGGCCCTCACCTTCCATTTGCAGTCCCACCAACACCGGGGCTCTGTGCCTGTTCTCCCACCTAACCTCAACCTAGCCCAGACCCTCATCAGGGCCAAGCTCCGAAGTGGCCACCGACCACATGGGGCTTGGCACTGAAGTAGGCAGGAAGCAAGGCTGAGGCTGGCCCTCATGGGCTCTTGGCAGCTGCTTCTCAGGCCCACCAACACCAGGGCTCTGTGTCTCTGCTCGCACCTAACATCGACCTATCCCTGACCCTCATCGGAGCCAAGCTCCGAAGCGGCCACCCTCCACGTGGAGCTTGGCACTAAGGTAACCAGAAATGCATCTTGATGCTGGCCCTCACGGTCTCTGGTCGGCCCCACCAATACCGCGGCTCTGCGTCTGTGCTCGCATCAAACAGCGACCTATCCCTTACCCTCATCGGAGCCTAGCTCCGAAGGGACCACTCTTCATGTGGGGCTTAGGCACTGAGGCAGCCAAGAACCAAGGCAGATGCTGGTCCTCACGATCACTGCGCAGCCCCTTCTAAGCCGCACCAATGCCGGGGCTCTGTCTCTGTTCTCCCTCCTAACCTCAACCTAGCCGAGATCCTCATCAGGGCCAAGCTCCGAAGTGGCCACCGGCCACATGGAGCTAGGCAAAGAAGGAGCCAGGAACCAAGGTTGATGGTGGCCCTCACCTTCCATTTGCAGTCCCTAGGCAGCACCACCAACACCGTGGCTCTGCCTCTGTTCTCCGTCCTAACCTCAGCCTAGCCCAGACCCTCATCAGGGCCAAGCTCCGAAGTGGCCACCGACCACATGGGGCTTGGCACTGAAGTAGGCAGGAAGCAAGGCTGATACTGGCCCTCATGGGCTCTTGGCAGCTCCTTCTCGGGCCCACCAACACCGGGGCTCTGTGTCTCTGCTCGCACCTAACATCGACCTATCCCTGACCCTCATCGGAGCCAAGCTCCGAAGCGGCCACCCTCCACGTGGAGCTTGGCACTAAGGTAACCAGAAATGCATCTTGATGCTGGCCCTCACGGTCTCTTGTCGGCCCCACCAATACCGGGGCTCTGTATCTCTGCTCGCATCAAACAGCGACTTATCCCTTACCCTCATCGGAGCCTAGCTCCGAAGGGACCACTCTTCATGTGGGGCTTAGGCACTGAGGCAGCCAAGAACCAAGGTAGATGCTGGTCCTCACGATCACTGCGCAGCCCCTTCTCAGCCGCACAAATGCCGGGGCTCTGTCTCTGTTCTCCCACCTTACCTCAACCTAGCCCAGACCCTTATCAGGGCCAAGCTCCGAAGTGGCCACCCTCGACATGGAGCACAGGCACTGAAGTAGCCAGGAACCAAGGCTGATGCTGGCCCTCACGGTCCTTTGGCAGCCCCTTCTCAGCCCCACCAACACCGGGGCTCTGTGCCTGTTCTCCCACCTAACCTCGACCTAGCCGAGACCCTCATCAGGGCCAAGCTCCGAAGTGGCCACCGGCCACATGGAGCTAGGCACTGAAGGAGCCAGGAACCAAGGCTGATGCTGGCCCTCACGGTCCTTTGGCAGCCCCTTCTCAGCCCCACCAACACCGGGGCTCTGTGCCTGTTCTCCCACCTAACCTCAACCTATCCCTGACCCTCATCGGGGCCAAGCTCCGAAGTGGCCACCGACCTCATGGAGCTTGGCACTAAGGTAACCAGAAATGCCTCTCGATGCTGGCTCTCACGGTCTCTTGTCGGCCCCACCAATACCGGGGCTCTGTGTCTCTGCTCGCATCTAACAGCGACCTATCCCTTACCCTCATCGGAGCCATGCTCCGAAGCGACCACTCTTCATGTGGGGCTTAGGTACTGAGGCAGCCAAGAACCAAGGTAGATGCTGGTCCTCACGATCACTGCGCAGCCCCTTCTCAGCCGCACCAATGCCGGGGCTCTGTCTCTGTTCTCCCACCTTACCTCAACCTAGCCCAGACCCTCATCAGAGCCAAGCTCCGAAGCGGCCACCCTCCACGTGGAGCTTGGCACTAAGGTAACCAGAAATCCAGCTTCATGCTAGCCCTCACCTTCCCTTGGTAGCCCCACCAAAACCGGGGCTCTGTCTCTGTTCTCCACCTTATCCTCGACATATCCCTTACCCTCATCGGAGCCAAGCTCCGAAGCGGCCACCCTCAACATGGGGCTCAGGCACTGAAGGGCAGCCCCGTCTCAGCCCCACCAATACCGGGGCTCTGTGTCTCTGCTCCCACCTAACAGCGACCTATCCCTTACCCTCAGCGGAGCCAAGCTCCGAAGCGACCACTCCCCACGTGGGGCTTAGGTTCTAAAGTAGCCTGGAATCAAGGTTGATGCCGGCCCTCACGATCTCTTTGCAGCCCCTTCTCAGCCCCACCAGTACCGGGGCTCTGTATCTGTTCTCCCACTTAGCCTCGACATATCCCTTACCCTCATCAGGGCAAAGCGCCGCAGCGGCCACACTCCACATGGGGCTTGGCACTGAGATAGCCAGGAATCAAGGGTGGTGCTGGCCCTCACCTTCCATTTGCAGTCCCTAGGCAGCCCCACCAACACCGGGGCTCTGTGCCTGTTCTCCCACTAACCTCGACCTAGCCGAGACCCTCATCAGGGCCAAGCTCCGAAGTGGCCACCGGCCACATGGAGCTAGGCACTGAAGGAGCCAGGAACCAAGGTTGATGGTGGCCCTCACCTTCCATTTGCAGTCCCACCAACACCGGGGCTCTGTGCCTGTTCTCCCACCTAACCTCAACCTAGCCCAGACCCTCATCAGGGCCAAGCTCCGAAGTGGCCACCGACCACATGGGGCTTGGCACTGAAGTAGGCAGGAAGCAAGGCTGAGGCTGGCCCTCATGGGCTCTTGGCAGCTGCTTCTCAGGCCCACCAACACCAGGGCTCTGTGTCTCTGCTCGCACCTAACATCGACCTATCCCTGACCCTCATCGGAGCCAAGCTCCGAAGCGGCCACCCTCCACGT